>NW_004797456.1:391897-394205 GCF_000002075.1 Aplysia californica | reverse complement strand
TTTATAGTGTTTGAACGGGGGTGAAGAGCAAATAGCTCGATAAATGCTGCAGGGTTTATTAGTTTTTCATAGGTGTCAGGGAAAGAGAAGCTTTCGCTCTCTCCCTCTCTCTCTCTCTCTCTCTCTCTCTCTCTCTCTCTCTCTCTCTCTCTCTCTCTCTCTCTCTCACATGTGAATTAATATGAAGAATGTCAAATCGGACACACATCTTGGCATGAGTGAATTCCATGATAAAACGAGGGAAACATTTATTAAAAGAAAGCAGAATTATAGCATCAAACAGCAGTTGCCTTCGGAAAACAGCCGGAGTCCATGCACCGGTCAAAACCAACGAACAGAGCGTTCTGAGAAGACGTCTTTGTCAAGTTCCAGGACGAGGGAACTTTGTGTAGGATTTCTTCTTCTTACTCCTCTCGGGGAGCGCCACAGCGACCCCCATTTTCAGGTTCTCCCCATCTTCAGTATTAAAGTCATTATCGTCACTATCGTCGTCTTCAACGTCATCATCGTCGGCGAACTTTATTTTGGCGCCATTGGGTAAGGCGCCAAGAGCATCACCGTCAGTATATCTGTCCGGGGGTAGCAGAGCTTCAGACGAGGCGTCTGGAATGGTTACGTGGGGGCTTATGCCAGGCTTATAAAACACTTTTGGCGCCCGGAACTGCTGTTTAGTAATTGGGCGGTTCTTATCTCCAAAGTCCGAACTATCGTCCTGAGGTTCGTGGATGTCTTTGAGGAGACGGTGAGATCTGTTTGCCCTATTTTCTCCAACGGCCCCTCCTCGGTCAAGCTCCGCCCCTCTTTGACGCGGAGAACCGTTGTTGCTGAACGAGACCTGCCCGTCGCTGGATTTTCCGGAGTAGTTGTGTCTGAGGAGTGGCACGAGGTAGCCGTCGCCCGAGCTGTTTGGGCTAGAGACAGGGTGGGCGTGATTTGAAACAGCTCTGGTGGTAGCAGTGGGCGGGGTCGAAGGCTGTCGTTCATGTAGGCGGAGGCCTCGAGAGTTGATGATGGGCGGGACGTAGAAGACAGGAAGGCCCCTTTGAGACATGTCATCATCCTTATGAAGTCGCGCCGACAGTGAGTTGTCAAGAAGGATGGGGAGTAGAATAAACTGGAGTAAGAAATGCGTGTATGGGAGAAGTGTGTGTGTGTGTGTGTGTGTGTGTGTGTGTGTAATTTGGGACCATCGTGGCCACCAAATACACCCATACACGTAGGCCTTATAAATATAAATACTTTAAATTTATGTCGTGTGCACAGCACTTGAAACGGTTTCATGCACATTGTTATTTCACGAGGATTCGAACGGTTATCGAGGTGGCACTTGACTGTATTTTCCCCGTGATTTTGGCAAACTCTTTTCAAACAGTAAATATGTTTGTCTTCTATTGCCATGAAGAGATTTGAATAAACGTATGCATTTTGAAATAATTTGCTCTGTTCACTTGCTAAGGTTCTTTTTGTTATATTGATATCTTAAATTAAATGTTTTCAATCTAAAAAACGAATGTAATGAACTTTTGGTTCTCTTCTGCATTGAAGCTAATTTCTTTCCTTTAGTTTAGGGGTCTCCAGTCTTTCAAGAACCTGAAAAACGTGTCTTCCTTCAAAGCATTATACTCGAATGAGAATAAATATCAGAACTAATACTGGTTAATCTCAAGAAATGTATAACTGTAAGTATACCCATTGGTCTTCTTCATTTCCATGAGCACGGGATGAAGGGAGTTAACTGTGTAAATTGCCGAAAGCTTATGACCAGAACGTGTTTGAGCCCTTAATTTTTTTTTCTCCGCAGGCTTTATATCACTCGGAGGCAAAACAATGTAATATCATTAATTTTAGCAATCGCACGGCTCAAAATATCTTTAATTCCTTCAAGTTTTAGGAAAAGTGGACTTAGTAACGGTCATAGTAAAAAAAGTGCGTTTTTCTGCACCCCCCCCCTCCAAAAAAAAAAAGAATAATTAGATAAAAATTATATAAAATAAATAAATGATTAAGTGAAAATATGAATAAATGAATAACGGAATAAAGGAATAAATGAATAATAAACGAATACATAAAAACAAACAGAAAACAAGATTTCAAAATGTTAAAAACTGTACACATTTCACGCTCTTTGCAACACTGCAAGGTTATTCATTAAGAGGCAGGACTTTCGAATTTAACGTCCATTTCTGAAAAGTCCCGCTGTCAAAAAGGAAAATTCTTGTAAATTACCTTTCCGAAGGACTCGATGTCAGACCCAGCTCTTCAGAGCGTCGAACCCCTGAAGCCGCAGTCTCTCTCTCTCTCTCTCTCT
>NW_004797456.1:389444-391608 GCF_000002075.1 Aplysia californica | reverse complement strand
GAGAGAGAGAGAGAGAGAGAGAGAGAGAGAGAGAGAGAGAGAGAGAGAGAGGGAGAGAGAGAGAGAGAGAGAGAGAGAGTGTGTGTGTGTATGTGTGCTGATGAAATTCTTCACCGTTAATAACTTTGAATAAGAATACTTGTGGCAGAACAAAACTAAAATATAAAGAAACTTCAATGATAAAAATATGAGTGACTTAGCAAAAAATGCTGGAAAGACAGTAATGATGTTGAGTAAGATTTACCTCGATTTTTTCTGTTGGTTTTGTTTTATCCATCTCAGTCTGGGTTGGCCCTGACAAGCAATGACATAAGCCTGCCTCCCTAATGATCGAAGTTGTGTCGATGGGGGCGTAAAAACACCGTTATTGAAAAAACAATATCTTAAACAATAGGACCAAGATGTTACCTGTAGAGTTTTCTCTAAACTGGAGATGATCAGGGAGAAGGTCGGTCTGCCCTCTGGCAGGGCACTCCAGCAGGAGGCCATGATGTCAAACCTGACAGAGAAGAATAAATGATCATGTTCTTAGTAATTCAGCCATCCGTTTGTTTGACTGTCATAGACTTGAGGTAAATAATATCATAGACCGTGAACTCTCACGTTTTTCCGGTTCCCTCAGGGGCGCGCCATTTGACAAAATTTAAGCTTGAAACAGTAAGAGAATGGTAAAAAACAAGTTTTAAGGGAATGGGGGGGGGGGGGGGGGGGGGGGGATTGGAGGGCCACGCACACAGGCAACACTTTTGTCCTATATTTGGGCGCATTGGTGCCATCTGTGGCGGGCACGCTTCGGATCGAAGTCTATATTTTGAGCAAAAAGCGGCGGCCATAACAGTTTATAGTTTAAGATTATAAGTCTATAGTTTGACTAAACAAAAGCATAATGAAAAACTCAGTAACTGTCATTACGTGCAAGAAATGTGCAAAACAGAGATATAAACAAAAGAAGTAAAGGAAAGAAACAGGACCAATCAGTTGCGTCTTCCAACCATCCGCTTTTGAGATATGCTTATTGTTTGATGAGTTAGATGTTCAATCTGGAATTTTTACGAGTCCATTTAAGATTTCATAGAGTTTGTGTGATCAGATCTACTCCTTTCTAGACCTTTGGGTCCTGTCCAAGATATTCTCCTGTATCAATAACCACTTCCCATTTCCCTCCTTGCGCTTCTAAAATGATACAATATGCACATGACATCCGCCCGTTTAAGACACCCACTTTTCTCCTCAACATTGGGCGGCCATCCTGGATAGTTACGACTGTATACGATTATTTGAATTAACAGTTCTCTCATGTGATTTCTTAGGAAAATGTTTTGAATAAATGTGACCAATATATACAAGATTTAGGGTTCGGTTCCACACGTCTTGGTTTAATTCTTCTTATTAATTAAGGCCATAAAAGGACGACAAAAACCTGTATATCACCACAAAGTCTGTCTGTCTGTCTGTCTATTTGTCTGTCTGTCTGTCCGTCTGCCTCTTTCTTTCCTGCCTCTTTATCTCTCTCTCTGTGTCTCTCTCTCTCTCTCTGTCTCTCTCTCTCTCTGTCTCGCACACATACACACACACACACACACACACACACACACACACACACACACACACACACACACACACACACTCTCTCTCTCTCTCTCTCTCTTTTTCTACACCACCACCCTCTCTCTCTCTCTCTCTCTCTCTCTCTCTCTCTCTCTCTCTCTCTCTCTCTCTCTCTTTCTCTCTCTCTCTCTCTCTTCTCTTTCCTCATTCACACCTCCCCCCTCGTTTCTCTTAGCCCACAACAAAATTCACTGGATTTTCTTTTCGAAACTTTGTGAAAGCAAATCAAGGACGTCTTACACAGCTGATGGGCATCCTTCTGGTGGGTCCAGGCGCCCTCCTTGAGTGACCAGGGACATTACACCTTCATTGGTATTCCCTGGGTACGGAATGTGGCCAAGTGAAAACACCTCCCAGAGTAGGATGCCAAATGACCTGGGGAAATACAGAGTGGGAAATAGCAGTTAGAACTTTTCTTCTTTTCTTGTCTCTTTCTTTCTGACTTTCAACAAACGCTCTCTTCAAACTATTATGTTGCTCATATTATTATGCTGTTTATACTATCATGTTGCGCACACTATTATGTTGTTTATACTATTATGTTGTTCATACTATT
>NW_004797456.1:384671-388065 GCF_000002075.1 Aplysia californica | reverse complement strand
TACTACTACTACTACTACTACTACTACTACTACTACTACTACTACTACTACTATAATAATACTAATGGGATTTATAGCGATTTTCTTTAAGGCCCTAAGTGCAGTACATTGTAGAATTACCATACACCCAGAGGCGTATTGCATTTCAGCGACGGCAACGAAAATATATTTCAGCAAAAGAATTATATTTTTAACAATGATTGATTACCGGTGGATAAAATGCTTTTCTTCCAAATGCTGGCAGCCTCGCGCCACGTCCAGGGACAGCCTGAGAAGGTCACGGACCGTCAGTTGTGATGGCTGGTCCTGATGAAAAAAGAGTAAGGTCACAATATACCCGCTCGCAAATCTATTGTTGCTTAACTGTTCATCACAACTTGCTTAGCCCAGATAGTAACATTTTTAGGAGAGAGAGAGAGAGAGAGAGAGAGAGAGAGAGAGAGAGAGAGAGAGAGAGAGAGAGAGAGAAAGAAAGAGAGAGAGAGAGGTGAGAGAGGCGGGAAAGGGGAGGGGGGTTCGTCCTTCTTAAAATGGTACCCTACATTATGTATCGTTTCTTTGCTGTTCTCACTATTTAGAATTTCAATGTTGACAAATGAATTTTTTGAGCACATGCAACCGATACCACAGGAAAAGAAATGGCAGTAAGGAGTAACATTTTTCTCACAAAATTTAGAGGTTAGTACATCTGATTATCTGGATGACGATATGATCTCTCTCCTAATAGATAACTATTACTGTAAACAAGAAAAACAATGTTTTACGAAAAGAGCAAAACACTATTACTTGGCATTCATCAAAACTAATTGAAGTCTGTTTTAATTTGTGCTAGTCCGAGCCAATAGCTTTTTTTGTTCTATTAGATATCTAGAATTTTCAAATGAGTGTTGGTTACTCTCGATATGCTAATTAAATCTGGATTCGATTTGTGAAGAAGTGAAAATACGAAGTTCTACTCAGAGAAAGAAACCATTCGAAATCAAGAACGATATTGAAATTGAACGTACACATAGACTTGCACAAAAACAAAGATATTCATTCATTCATTCATTCATTCATTCATTCATTCATTCATTCATTCATTCATTCATTCATTCATTCATTCATTCATTCATTCATGCATTCATTCATTTATTCATTCATTCATTCATTCATTCACTTCTTTATTGACAGACTCACCCATTTCGGTCTGGCATTTCGTAAGAAGCTTTTGAGGTCTCCGCCTTCCAGCAGCTCTAACACCAGGTAGTGAGGATGTTGCTCAAAACAGACACCAATAAACCGCACAATGTTAGGATGGTTGAATTTGCTGCAGGAACAAAGTTAAAGAAAGTGAAATGCAATACTACGTCAATCAAATAGATCAACTGGTTTCTGCATTCTTCATATCGTGAGATGTGAATATTGTTATTGTAATTAAAAGGTATATTTTCTTACCCATCGACATAGTTTAGATACTTTGGAAAGCCGGCAGCTTCGACTATGACTGTCAGGACCGACTCGGACATCCCAGCAAGCAGACGAAGACACTTGATAAAAACATTTCCCACACAGGAATCGAACCCACGTCTTCTGCGTACGACATCACTACATCACAGCGGTTGGTTTATCATGAGATGAAAGCAGAAATCATTTATCATTTAAAACAAAGGTAGCAGATATGGTTCACTGTGTTCTGTATGCACGAACTGACCCTGTGTAAGGAAGGGGTTAATGCCCATCGTCTTGTAGTAGGCTAGTGCTTCTTGCATTCACGCACTCTCAGACCCAGAGAAATGTGTCAGGGGAGAAAGATAGATTATCACTAGGCCCTAGGTGTATAATTTATTCCTCGAACTACGGGTCCCTCGAACTAACAAGGCCCGTCCCAATTAAAATCGAACTATTCGTGTTATACTGTACTTTTACAAAAGGCATTACTGAGAAGAAAACATAGCAGTATCACACAAGGGAAGGCTTTCTGCACACCTCAAAACCCTTGTTGCCTCATTTGTGAAGCACGGCTGAGCTAATGGAGATCAAGAGTGTACCTGGCGTGACACAAAAACAGAATGGGAGTTTCCATGTTCACATCTGGTTGAAGTGCCGTAAGACGGTCTTTGTGATAAAACCAAGATTAGCAGCAGCTTTAGCTATCTCTACTACAGACTGGAATTTGGGGACTCTTGGCACCCTGACGTTTACACCGTTTTTGAAGTTGCAAGTGTCAACCCAAACCATGGACAGTGGCACCAGAACGGACTGTACCCAAACAGAGAGGGCAGAGACTGCCATAGAGGGTGTGGCTTAGAAAAGGAGGGAAAGGAACTATCTTTTAGAGGAGGGAAAACGTACTGACAGACCTTTTTACTGCCCAGGAAGAGGGACTGATTAGGAATAAAGAAGTCTTTCTTTAATTTATGGCTGTGCTTTCCTCTTTTGGCAACTTGGAGTCGCATGTTTTTGAAAAATTTCCCTTAATTTCTTCTTTACTGTTGATACTACCCCTAAATTGACCTCTCTGTTGCATCACTGTTTGCTGTATTTTTGGGGGACATTTTTCTTCTTAGATATATTATATATTTGAAAAATTGGGTACCTTAACAATTAATGATTAATTGTCTTTATACAATTCAATTCATGCTCCTACCTGTTCCGGTTAGAAAGTAATGACAGTACGTTTTTTCAAGTTTTCTCAAAACGGCAAAATTTAGGGGTAAGAGTTGCGGCCCGGACTCTCCTTTAAAACACAAGTGGATGATTTCTTTTATATTTGGCCTGACTATTTAAAATTGAATTTTCTGTAATCCTAAAAGGGCTTTTTTATATCTCTCACGGATTTTGAAAAATGCAGTTTCGAGTGCTTCAGTTGATGCAAAAAATGCGAAATTTAACAGTCAAGCAATAGCTATGATGTTATCTTCAATATCTCTTTAGAGGTTTCAAGTGTCAAAAAAGCCTAATTAGGATCACAGATTTTATTGATAGGGTGCTTATGTGAAAATATAGGCATTTTAGTTAATAAAATCATTTAGCAAGAGCGCGGGCCGGTTTGGATTAAATTTGCTTCTGTACATCAAAAACATGAGAAATATTTTCAAATTCCTTGAACAAAAATTATATTTCACAATTTGATTTTCATTTTGAACTCCCAGGGTGTTTTATGATCACTCTGAATGATGCTGGGATGTGTTAATAACAACGTTAGAAATATTATCTGCTACCTACCCTTAACACAGTCAAGTTCTCTGCGTTTACTTCATTTTACAGAACAGCGGTATTTTTGTTTTGTTTTATTTTCTTAATTGGACCATTAGAATTGTTTTCCGAACTTGGGAAACGGTACAACTGGTATTATCTCCTGACTCGTTTTTACATGTTCATACAATTAAACACACACACACACACACACACA
>NW_004797456.1:383308-384443 GCF_000002075.1 Aplysia californica | reverse complement strand
CCCCCCCCCCTTTCTTGTTATCTCTTTTTCAAGTGCAAGATCTGATCTGAAACAGACATCTGAGGTCATATTCAATACTTATTTCTTTGTTCCAATGCTTTCTAATATACCTATAATTCTGATCCTTTCCCGTCATCTTCGTCTTCCAGTTCTCTGAGATGTCTATTAAAAGTTTTTGTCGATGTCAGTCTCTGTAACCTTCACGTTAGAGCAAGGTCTTAGGAACTTCATTTGCATCTTCGGTGTTTTTGTCCAAAAAACCCCCTAATATCTCACCATGATTTATTTCAGCACTACCTGAGTTAATTTCTTTCTCTTCTATGAAATTATTAATCAATCTCCAAAACTTACACAACAGAGTACATAATAATTTTTGTCGAATAAAGTCGAGCCTTCTCTAACGGCCACCTATCCTAGACAACAATTATTTGTGCTAACGACAATTTTCCACTCCCTCTTGGGTTTATTTTTTTGCATGATAATGACAATATCCATGATGTCAACCCGTTAAAGACAACACCCTCTTTAGCTGTAGGTAATCGTCTTGGACAATTTCGGCTGTGTATAAATCTTCATTTTTCGACGTACCTGACAATGACAGCCTCCATGAGAAAGTCCATCTCCGTTTGTTCTGTACACACGGGCTGCAAAGTCTTCACAGCTACCGGCAGGTCTCCGTCTACCATGGGTACATTGGACAGTAGGCCGTAGTACACCTCACCGAAGGCTCCTTTGCCCAGTTCACTGGTTGGAGAGAGTTGCAATTGTCGAGTTGTGGTTTACAAGTTGTTCTCGTTTTTACTTTACTAAGAGTATTAAGGCACTCGCAACACAAACAGGTCATACTATAGGTACAGAAGATTAGAAGTGTTATTAGAAAGGAAGGAGGAAAGATAAGGACGATTGGTGTTTCATTGGAAATAAGGAGAAAATATCACACCAAAGTGCCCGCTAACAACCCACTGCAACGAGTCGATACGATAACGCCAACAGAAAATTTAAGAAGAAAAAAGACAACTCTAGAGTAAGAGTCTAAGCAGACGCCGAAAGAGCAGATCCACACACACACACACACACACACACACACACACACACACACACACACACAAACATACACACACAGACACACACAGAC
>NW_004797456.1:379997-382047 GCF_000002075.1 Aplysia californica | reverse complement strand
GCGTTCTAAAGTCAGGAAAAACGGCTGGCGGGTGGAGGGAAAGAGTGAGGAAGAAAAACAAGCAGAGGCGCAGTGAACGGGCAACAGTCAAGACATTCTTTAACGCATGATGTGTTAATGACATAATATATACTTACATAAACAAATACAAATGATGCTAACAAAGACTAGAAACAGAGCACCGGCGATGATCCCCAGGTATAAGTTGCTTTCTTCTTCTTGCATCACTTTTTGGGCCACTGAAACACGGGGTGAAGGGGATCGTACAGTTGGACAGCTATTAACCACAAAGGAAGGAAATAAGACGGCATTACATTGCAAGAGACTGATAACTACGTCAAGACATTATTATGCAGAAATGAAAAAATTATACCAATTATAATCAGAACTTGGAAAACATTTAAATGGGTGTTCAAGTATCATCAGTCCTTCTTTTGAGAAATGCCGATGTGTGAGTGTGGCAAAAGGCAGAGATGGAAAAAGTATGTGTTGGAAGGACATATGCCTCACAGAATAAAGGCTGCATGTATTTAGTGAGTGCGAGGTGATTAAACGGAAAGTATTAGCTAGCCAATCATGTACTATCAAGTCTAGATGAATCTTAAACAGAAGTCGAGGTATTTGGGACTGAAGGAGGTGGGGGTCGCTTCGTGTCAGGGGCAACATTTGCAGAATATGGCCACCACAGTTTGGTGACTTCCAAAGCTGAAGTGTTCTTGGAAATTGCAAACCTACATTATTGGTGTCCCTTTGATGAATGTTTTTCTGTAAAATCTACGCATGAATATGTTTTAAAATGAAAATAAAATGTGTTGAGTACAAAAGAAACATATTCGATAAAAAAAATCGCCCAACGGGTGGAAACAAAATGTATCAATTGCTCCGATTTCGTTAATTTGACAATCCCCTGATTTCAGCACAATGCCTCACATATTATAAATAATGCAGCCTGCCAACGTTTTTAACCATTTACTGTGCAGAGGTAACACGAACATGCACTACCCTTAGTTTTAGTAAGAGTTAACGGACTCGCAACAACAATAGGTCATCAGATAGTCACCTATACAAAATATCATCCCAACCCCCCGCCCCCCTAACATTACAATGGCATCGTCCGAGAGGATCACCTGCCGTCCTAGACATTTTCGACTGTTGTTAGCTGTTCTGATTGCCTCCAGGGATATTGATGACCCGGACAACATTTCCCCGAATTACTTCGAGAGCAATCTTTTCGACGACCCACATATTTTGTAGGATCTTTAGTATCAGGCATGGGCACGCATGGCCTAGTCGAGGGCCGGATCCAGCGATTCCGAATATCTCGTGGGTCAAAACTAATTAATACTAAAGCTGGGCGAAGAATCGATTCGGAACCGATTCCCATGATTAATGCTAAGGAAGAAAAATTCCGACTCCTTTTTACGTAAACCAACGGTCACCAGTTACTTTAATCATTAAAATCTTTATATAAGTTGGTGCTTCGTAGTGTTCCGAAATCAAGGTTATCCCAAACCCTGAAGATGTTTGGAGCTAACCAGGTAACCACCGGAAGAAATCACATTATCAGAAAATAAGTAATTGGGTTCGGAGTCAAATCCTACGATTCCTAGCTTTCAAGAATCGTGAACCTAGCCGCCCTGCACTAATTAATACCCAAGCTCTTAAAAGTGAGACTGACTCTATAGCACGACTGTGCCACCCAAGGGTATTCCGTGATATCAAATAATAGATCTATCGCTACCAGTTAGCCGGAAACTATTAAATTAAATTTTCAAGACGAACAGTTAAACTTTTAAGAAAATAATTACCAACTCAGCTCGGCCTCTCCCATTACTAATAATTATTACTGGATTGATTCGCAGCCGGACTGAAATCGCTCGAGGACCGGACCTGGCCAGCGGATGGTGGAAGTTGGCCCATGCCTGATCTAAGTTATAATGATGGCGGTGACTGCCATTTATGTCAATTAGGAGTACAGCAATTTGATATATCAAAGACAATCCAGCATGTTTCTCTCAGTCAAGTCGAAACGGAATTTAAAAAAAAAAGG
>NW_004797456.1:372900-377208 GCF_000002075.1 Aplysia californica | reverse complement strand
GGGGGGGGGGGACCAAAACTTTAAGGAGTTTCAAAACAGCAAAAGTTTAGAAAATCAATGTGGTTTGCACTAATTTGAATCAGGAACGCAAGTTCAGCTTTCAAGTACTTCATAAAAGAAATAGACAGGGTACCCAAATTATAGTGATTGTCGTTATGAGACAGAGAAAATAACACTATTGCCGGGTAAACAGTCGAACTTTGACTTGGAACTTAAAAACATTCACAGTTAAACAGAAATGCAAACACTCATGTCAAATTCAGTGTGGTGTGGTTTGCCAAACTGAATAGAACGTTCTTAAATCTCAACAATTTTGTAACTTTTTAAAACTGTGAGTTTTGTGGATAGGGTGAAGCTTCATATTCATTTCCAAGTGACCTAGACCCTGGGTTGATTAGTCTCGAGAAAGAGTGCAATGTAGTTAATTATTCCTTTAAAAATACTTGGGGGTATTATCTCCTAACAAATGTCAAGATTTAAGTTCCGACTGTCTGGGTCAGACAACAAATACGCTCTAAGGAAAACAGACATGAATACCTGATATGGCGCTGGTAACCGTGGCAACCGTAGTCTCTCCGAAATAATTGCGCGCTAGAGAGGCTTTGAGGTCATTGGTCAAGTGTGAGGGGAGACCACCGCCACCTCCTGCCACCATCAAGACTTCCGGTTTCGTGCCGTTCTTACGCTGGAGGTGAGAGGAAAGGGAGACAAGTTAAAGTGGTACTTATGAAACAAAGCCCACGTCCAAGTGGAGTGGATTGTGTGTGGGGAGAGGGTAGGGGTGCATGTATGTGTGAATGTGTGAGTGTGTGTGTGTGTGTGTGTGTGTGTGTGTGAAAGTGTGTGTGTATGTGTGTGTGTATGTGTGTGTGTGTATGTGTGTGTGTAAGTGTGAAAGTGTATGAGTGTGTGTATGTGAGTGCGTGTGTGTGTTTGTGTGAATGTGTGAATGCGAGTTTGTGTTTGTGTGTGTATGTGTGTATGTGTATGTGTAAATGAGTAAGTGAGTAAAAGATAGATAGATAGATAGAGAGAGAGAGAGAGAGAGAGAGAGAGAGAGAGAGAGAGAGAGAGAGAGAGGAAAAGGGAGGGCGATAGAGATGGAGACAGAGAAAAAGACAGAGACAGAGGGCATTCACAAAGTATGAGGGAAAGGAAAGAAAAGGGATGATTTAAGGCAAAGAAAGGAAGAAACACAGAAAAAGGGAAAAAAAGAAGCAAAGCGAGAGAGAGAGAGAGAGAGAGAGAGAGAGAGAGAGAGAGAGAGAGAGAGAGAGAGAGAGAGAGAGAGAATTGGTTCTCTGACTGGGGGGGGGGAGAAAGAGCAAAACAAAAATAAAACAGTCAACACGAGAAAAAGATACAAAAACACAGCTATTAAACATATAGACAACAAAACAAACAAACAAACAAACAAACAAAAAAGAAAAAAAAGAAAAGAAAACAGAAGGAAAAAAGTAAAAGGAAATTAAAGCTACTGTCGATGGACACAGGCATAGAGTCTACTCGGAGAAAAAAACCAACAAGGTTCAAGAGCGGCATCGGGGATGTGGAGAACCTCGAATGAAAAGCGCGTTTATCTTCAAAGCGTCCCACCAGAGGGGAATGTTCATCAGTCAAGCCAAAGACGTGTAATCGAACGAGCAGTGGCGGTGAGTAGTGAAGGGCTCAGGGACTTGAGCCCCCCTCCCCTACCCAACTCTATCCTAAAGTTAATTAAAGTTTCTTAAATAACGAAATAAGTAGTTGAAACCGTAATGATAGCACGCAATAAAAACTGGGGGATCAACTTGACGGCTCGTTTGATAGGTAAGTACTGTTATCGCAGCTTAAAAGTATAGTAAGTCAGGTAAGCAGTCAATCAAGTGTCCTCAGGGCTAAAAAAAAGAATGAACCCATTCCCATGGCCCTTCCTTATGGAAATTCTTCTTATAAAAAGGTAAAAGACTTGAACCCCCCCCCCCCACCACTGTACTGGGGGCTCACGCTCTTCCAGCCCTGACAATGGGACGGAAGTTTACGATACACTTTCCCCCAGTGACACCTATGTGCTCATTACACCTTTGTTAGGTGCCTTCTACTTTCCGCAACTCCACAGCTTATTCCAGCTTATAGTTGGAATATGTTTGAAGTGCTGTGTGTGCATGTTTGTTCTTGTGCGGCTGAGATTTAACAGTTATAAATCACGTCAAACTACTTTTAAGGCAACTTTTTCATCAGATGAAAATTAATTAGAGGAAATTTGGAGGTGAAGCGGCGTCGTCATCACCATCAAGAAGAAATTAACTTACAACAAAGAGATGGAAAAAATGCCGTGGCTCACCGCGAGTATAGAAAACTAATCACTGTTTAGTTCTTATTGCTTTTTATTTGGTGGTAAAAAAGTGGAAGCATCCCTAGACCCACCCACATTTTGGTCCACCCACCGCCACTGCGAACGTGCAACCAGGGGCGAACACTGGTGGGGAAACTGCCGCTACGATTGTTAAAGACTCCAGCTGCTGCCAAATGAATCTCTCCAGAGATCGTCTGCTTTTCTGGCGGGCCGAATGAATCACACGGCTTGAAAGTTGTGGCATGGCTAGAATTAAAGACGGCTGCAAGTCGCCCTCTTTAATTCCAGAATTACCAGACGAGCGAGGTTTGTGGCCGCAGTGGCATGAATGCAAGAAGAAACAGACAGAACACAAAGACACGCATGACATTAAAATCTCAGACAAAAGGCAAGGCTGACAGAAAAAAAAATGAAAAAGGGAGTTATAAAAGACGACCACATTGACACTTTAAAATCCTTTTTGGTACGATTGGGCAACGTTGAAAAAAACTGGGTAGCGGTCACTGGCCCAAATTGTCTGTGTTCATAATAATAATAATAATAATCATAATAAACAAAAACAACACCACCACCAACAACAACAACAACATAATTATGGCATTTAAATAGCGCTTAACCTGAAAAAGGAACACAATGTCAATTTCTGACCGCTTTGCAAATACAAGTAACAACAAATATGCAATACACTGCGTTCTAAATAAAAGTCTAGATATACAATATCTTTCATCTAAAAACAAAAAACAAAAACAGAAATGAGCTGAGCTGACTCTTGAACAGGTAAGAAGATTTGATGTCTCTTAGATTATTTGGTAGTGCGTTCCAGCCGTCCTGTTGCTGTTGAACAAAATAAGAAAAGACTTCATAATGCTGACTAGGGGAAATACTGTTTCCACCTACGATGAAAAGGAAGAGAGTAAAATATAGATAACACTTCATATTAATTTGTTCCTTATCATTCAGTTTTTAACCTATTTTCTACCATGATTAGCTGGTTCCTTACTGTTATCGTAAATACAATTCAAAAGGCAAAGAATGACAGGGAAGACAACAAAATATCCACTTTTTTAAAGTAGAGAAGGCCTTTGACAACCGAGGATTACAGGAAGAGAAAGGCACATATCACAATTTTAAGTTTTTTACCTGTATATTTTGTCCATCAATTCCTTTACTTTCTTTAAATCAGAGACTGCCATAGTCTCGTGCTAGGGACATAATTTAAACAGTTTCACAAGGAAAAAATTGCAGAAGCCCATGTTTATAAGTGACAAAAAGACAGTGATCCTCAGTATTTTTCCTGTCTATAAAGGTGCCTTACAGATGTCTCAACACGCGGGGAGCACCGTTAGCTGGTTTGAACCTCCAAATTGTTCCTCAAGAAATCTGACGAGTTTTCAAGGCTCTCCATCTATCTGGCTCTCTCATATCGGAGATGGACGTTCAATCTGGAGCACACGTCGTCTCATAAATAGACTTAAAGTGATAAAACGAAAGAGTCGAGAACCTCACAGTACCATAAGGTAATAAATAGCCTGCCTTTCCGTACCTATACTTAACTAAAGCCGTGATTAGCATGGCTTTGTTCGGCGTTTTATTTACCATTGTATTGTTCCTTTGCCTTCGATGTGTCCTGTATTATTGAATTCCATTTTCGGAGCTATTTGTTGGAAACTGAGTAAGTATTCTATACTGTTTGTACAACAATTCAAAAGGGATTGGCAAACTAATCATTCTATTTTCCACAGGTTTGTGCAGATTTTAAAAATAGACCACTGCAAAAAGCCACCACAATACACTCAAGTGAAAAGAATAATCTTGATATGCAAACCATACACTTTGACGGACGTCGGCTATCATTGGATATTAAAGTGTGCCTCTACCTGTTTCCGAGCGAGTAGATAGATAGATAGATAGATAGATAGATAGATAGATAGATAGATAGATAGATAGACAGATAGATAGATAGATAGATATAT
>NW_004797456.1:357900-367900 GCF_000002075.1 Aplysia californica | reverse complement strand
TTAACGGAATGTATATCGTAAGTATCATATTCCTTCCGTATTATTACTAGTCTTATTTCTTTCTATCCGATCTTTGGAAATCCAGTCATTTTTTTCTGTCGGAAAACAATATTATACACGATTGCACCTTTCACCGGTCTCCCAAAATGTCTCTAGGGGGCGCTACGCGAGAAATGTTACAAACTCAGCAAACAAATCCGCCTTTAAAACCGTAATAAGATTTTCGAATTTTACAAAAAATCTTGAAAATATATTATATTTTTTCTTTTTCAAACCAATGCAGAAGATACCATAGATCCGCTTATCCTAAAAGATACATGCACTTTTAAAACTATTTTCAGATGCCTTTCTTTCATATCGCTTCAGAAACACATCTAATCTTCTTTGTGCCCCCAAAAGGGTTGTATCATCACTATAATCTAAAAGGAGAAATATCCATTTAGTTCCAAGGTTTCAAAATAGCACAGCCATTTACAAATTATATCACAACCCCCAAATTGGCCTCTCAGACACCGCTAAATCTTACGAGAATTTTTCAAAATGCTGTTTTCTCTTTGTGCAATACAAGTATTCGTAATTAACATTTCGCATATCTCTTTCCATTAACGATTCCATTATCCCATTTGCTCTGAAGAATAATACAGTTTTCAAAAATACTAAAATCTGAAGTGGAAACTTGTAATGTCCCATTTTCTTGTATTAGTTTCTGATCCTTTATGAACATTGCCCGTCCTTTATGTCTTCCTTTATGTAGATATGTCTGACAGGTGAGATAAAAATAATGCCAGACAAGCATGAAAGACGAATGAATAATCGGAAACATTCAAAGCGTTTGAATCAATTATAGACAGTGACTGTGTTGAGGTGTTGGCTACAAACGAAAGAAGAAATGATCGGTAAAAATACCCCCCCAAACACACACACAAAACTAAATTAGAAAAATAAAAAAAGTCAATAGCGCCTTTCGCGCATGACGGCACCGTGACCCAATTAATTGTGACCCCACGGAGAGCGAAGACTCTGGATATGCTTACTACTTTATCCAAGTTCCGAAAAGAAGGCTTTTAGGGAATATTCTGTGTACTTTGTGGTGTTGGTTTCTTTTTTTAAAACAAAAACGTTACAGTTTACTGCTTATTGCTATACTGCTGTTGATTTGTAAAATTTATTTTACTCTCTTAGGTATGGTTTTTGTTTTTGTTTTTTATTTGAACTTTTGTTAGTTTTCTTTTGACAATACATCTAGTGTAGCTTTCCAGCTGTTTTTACTCAGGCCTGGTTGAGAGTGGTTGTGAGAGCACATGTAGGTGTAGAAGCTATTATGCCCCAATTGGCACAACTTAGATACTTTAAGAGACAGTTGGACGATCTGGACTTTGCAGATGACTTGGCGCTTCTGTCACACACCCAGGAACAGATGCAAGCAAAGACAACAATTTAAAACAACCTATCAGAGTCTGTTGGATTGAGGATCCACCCCGAAGAGTCAAAGGTCCTAAGGATAGACGCACTACGAAAGAAGCAGGTCACAATAGAGGGAATTGCACCAGAAGACGTCGAATCCTTCTGCTATCTTGGGAGTATAATTGACAGAGAGGGGAGGAACAGGCGTTGAAATAAAGTCCCGCACTGGAAAGGCACAAATTGCATTTAATTCTTTGAACATGATTTGGAGGACCAGGGATATCTCACTACAAACAAAGCTGAGAATTTTCAACTCAAATGTGAAGTCAGTCTTGTTGTATGGATGTGAGACATGGAATGCATCTCAGACTTGCATAACGAAGATCCAGGTTTTCTTGAACAAGTGTCTAAGGAAGTTACTGAGGATCAGATGGACAGACAGGATCACCAACGAGGAAGTATTAAGAAGAACGAGACAAAGCCCAGTTAGAGATGAAGTGGGTAGAAGGCGTTGGCGATGGATTGGACACACTTTCAAGTCAAGCAGCTGCATAACAAGGAAAGTGTTACACTATAACCCACAGAGTAAAAGAACAAAGGGAGGACCACATGGAACCGGGAGAAGAGTCATGGAAATGGATGTACAGAAAAGTGGGAAGAAATGGAGTGACATAAAGCGACTAGCCGAGGATAAGGAAAGGTGGACAGTGTTTGTTCGTGGCCTATGTCCTGATCCAGGGTGAGAAAGGCAATGGTGATGATGAAGTATAGAGTTTATTAAGCTCCAATTAGCACAACTTAGATAATTTAAGAGTCTAACTTTGAACCTGCCTGTCAGGCTCAACCCTGGCTGAAAGATATTATACACCTTCTAAATACAAAGTTTGAAATACTCTATAAAAACTTTCTGCACTCGAGAATCGAACCCTGGACTCCTGTATGTAATGACAGAGAGCCGTAGCTCTACGCCACAGACACCGTGTTGTGAGAGCAGCACCCAATGGAAAAATAACATTATCGTATCATCGTGGTGAGATTAGGCTCTTGTCAAAGGAATGAAATCGAAGAAACCGGCACTTTTCCGCACGTTGGGCGTTTTTACCGATTTTCCCCGACGCATTACAGTTTATGTCCATTTCGGTGAGGATTTTACTTTAAACAAAAACAGCTGATAAAAAATACTAACAATGTAGATTTAGATTTTCCAAGGCAGGGCACTGAAGCATTGAAAGTCACCAAATTTTGGCGACCATTTTAAAGCAAATTTTACCCCTGGCACCAATCGACCCCCACCTCCTTCAATCGCAACTATCTCAACTTCCATTCATAGGTGTATGCATTGTCAAAAGCAAGACAAATAAACACGCTTTAACATGATAATTATCAAAATACCCATTTGCCCAAAAAAATCGACGAATGCTTGATTACACCATGTTGCGGCACTACGCTGTATGGCTGTTGTTGCGGTTTTGCAGTTTTTCTTTTTTAAGTAGTGAGGTTAAAAATAATAAACAGAAGAGCAGAGAGGGTTGTAAAACAGTAGACTCACGTGTAAATGGCTGTTTCCGGGACAACCCAGGACTGAATTCCTCTGACCACGTTGACTTTTCCGTTTTGACCATAGCTGCCATCACAACGCCTCTGAGTGGGACCAATATGCCCAGACATGCCACAGGTACTCAGCTTCAGATCTGTGGCAGGACATGAAAAAAAGAGATCAAGTTTAGTCTTAGTTCTTTGTAGGAGTTTTACAGCACTTGCAACACAATAGGGCATATACCTGGATACCTGGAAGTGTGATCTCTGGCTAAGAGGTTGATGTGCAATGACCCACAATTGCTTTCGATCGCTAGCTGTCATTCCATGTCTTGATGTTATCGGTCCACATTGTTCTTTGTCCGCTCTTAGCCTTTTTGCCCTACATCTTGACTTCGAATATTTCTTTCATAACGGCTGGTGACGTATTATATGCCCGAAGCATTGCATTTTTAAAACTTTTTATTCTGTTCAGCAGGATCAGTGTTGTGTGGAGAATTCTACACATCTCATTGTTAATGTTTTTTCTTTTGATTTCCAGCCAATTCTGGCCATTCTGCGACAGCACAACATCTCGAAATACATGTATTTAGTTTTCTTCTTTCTTGGTGAAAGTTCAGGTCTCAGTGCCATACAGGAAATGGGAAAGATGTGGTACACAAATATTTTTTCCCTTAAAGCTAGATATAATTGATTGGATGTACACATAAACAGTTTGTGCATTCGGCTGAATCTTGCTTTCGCATTTACTGTTATTATTTCATTCTTTTTTCACGTCTGCCATCGTCTGTGATTTTTGCCCCAAGATATTTGAATTAATGTACACAGTGTGATCCAACCTCCCACCACCAAAACTGTACAACTTTTTTTGTTAATATTTTTTTCCACACTTTAGTTTTGCGTTTGAAATTTGTACACAACATTTGGAAGTCAAAAGGAATTAGTCTGATATTCATTTTAGATAAATTCACAGAATAGTTTTGCTCTACATAGCGCGTAAAACCCCCCCCCAACCCATTTTTAGCTACGTCCCCATTTTTCTAGCTTGACATACTAGTTCACGTTAGGCCTACCACTAAAAATTCCAACGATTGCGCATATTGCAAACTACAGTAGTCTAACAGGTCAACAGAAGTTTGCAGATAGTTTTTCTCAAGTTACCTATGTCTGCTGAGATCATGGTTAAGATTAGTAAAGAGCAGAGAGCTTTTTGTATTAAAATTTCCTCACCACCAACTCATTTTTTAAAGTTTAGCACAAGGTACGGAAATAATGTTTATGTGCCCTTAAGGCCTTCTTTGATACCAAGGGTGGAAATGTCCATCGGCTAGGACCAGTACAGAATCAGAACAAACATGCTCAGATAAAATGACCACTTCAGGTCAAACACACACCGTTTGCACCCCTTTAAACTTCATCAGGGAGCAGAATTCGGAAGACGAGCCCCGTGAGACGTTTGTCCGTAGACAATGTCTGAGGCAATGATTTACCTACATCTCAACGGTCCGCATTCTAAAGGCAGATCTTCATCTGCAACTGAACCATTTTCCTGTTTACGAAGCTATCATAGGATAGCAATGTGTTCATGATTCCTCGATTGTTTTGAAAGCGTGAACATTTCCTCTTAGACATTTGGTTCCTTGGCAAAGCCCATATTATTCCCCTTTCAGGTTTTATAAACTCAACAAATGCTGTCCATTTGTGCAATCTCACCCCCCCCCTTTATTGTCTCTAGAAACAGCTCTATGTTGTAAGGTGCACAGTGTGTGTGGCTTAGATTACTCATTGTTGAGTGGATCCTTGTGTTTGACCACCTCTGAACATTACGAACGACGTGTCGAGTCCAAAGGAGGACATAGAGACCATTGGTTCTCGGAATTCCAGAATTTTTATTTTTACAATTTTAACTCTGTAGGAGAAAAGAAATATTGTTTAATTAAAAGTAACAGTGATGGAAAGATTAGATTTAAAAAATACAGTGTAACAAGAAATAAAAAACCCAAACCAATCACTTAAGGACTTTCCTTATAAGATCTTTAAAATTGGTGCATTTTGCATTTATAGGAAATTTTTATTAAAGCCATTTCCGTTTTCGAAAATATGTTTTTTCTTTTTAAATTTTATATCAAACAAATTCCTTTTGAATGAATTATAATAATATAGTTTCAAATTATAATATTCTTGTACAAATTTAGTTCGAGATATTTAGAAAAAAAGTTGTACAGTTTTTTGGGGATCACCCTGCTCGATCTCTCCTCATCTGTGATTATGCCAATTGATTTGGTAGTTGAAGAGGCTATGACCATTGTTTTTTCTGAGCGTGTATGTCAAGGCCTGCCTTAACCGCTCTTGTCTTTTATTTCTCTCATAATTTTAGAGAGATTTTCGTTCATGTTTGCAAGCAGGACTGTATCCTCTGCGTATTTCAGATTGTTTATGTTATGAACCCCAATAATGACTCACTGAAGGTCTTTATAAATTCACATTTCAATAGTCATATTGTTGTAAACCTATCACTTTCTTTTGTAATCATCTGGGTACAGAATATGAACTTAAAACATAACACGCTCTAATTTCACGACGGCTTGAGAAAAATAAGACGAGAATCCAATGCCCGTAAAAATCATACAGAATTCGAATGGCTCGGCCATATCTCAAACAGCGGAAAAATCATGAATGTTGAAAAGCAGTCGAATGGGCACAGCTGTATACAATATCTCTTTTAATTCTTTTTTGTTATGTGGTTTCTTTTTTGTCACCATCAACACAATTTAGATTATTTAAGTAGCAAGTTTACAACCTTGTCTGTCAGAGCCAACCTAGTTTAAGAAAGAAGCAACATCCAAGCTAACAGATCGAGGTATTCGATAAGAAATTAACTCCCCTTTGGGGTCGAACTGGAGTCTCCTGCGTGCGACAGCGAAACTCCTAACCCTAACAACTACACCTCAGACGCCGATTCAATGTCTGTAACAACACCATAGTGTCAGAACAAAAGCTTGTAAAAATACAAAACAAATTAAATAATATCAAAAATGGGGGATATCTCCAATGTCAGAATCGACAAAGGGAGAGGAAATCCAGCGTCTGGAGAAAACTGCCAAGAGCAAATTTGTGCCATCAAAACCAATGAGGTCACTACGACAAATTATGAGGGCTCCGAGCCCCACGATAAGACTCAATTTTTGTGTGTGTGTCTGTCTGTCTGCAAAGGTAGTACTTTTGTCGTTGTAATTGAAGATATTGTATGCTCCAATCGACACATTTTTAGATCAAAGTGGAGACCAACTGCTTTGACCCTGCCTCCTGAGGCCAACTCGGGCGATGAAGGATATTATGTCCCAGCAGACAGATGGAGATACTCGATTAAAAAGAAACAAGAACAACAGCAACAACAACAACAACTACAACAACACACACACAGACACTCACAAACACGCACACACACGCACGCACGCACACACACACACACACACACACACACACACACACACACATGCACATACACACACACACACACACACACACAGATGGAGACGCACCTAACTGCTGCACCACAGTCATCGGTCAGGGCACTACTTCTAAAGACAGCTTGCACAAAATATCGAGGAATATATACATGTGCGAAATTTATGAAAATGGTGATTTATCAGTAGATACTAGATACGACTTGCTGGCCTAATAATGTGATATAAACATTTAAAAAAAAAAAATTTAAACGTATTCATTTCCAGATCAGATAATCGAATACTGAATACGAAATGACCTTATCCAATGCATGTAAGGCGAATTACGTAGTTCACCATTTCGCAAGATACTTGATTTGACAAAGGATAAAGTTAAATCCGTCAACATAAACGGAACTTTTAATCCTTTCCGTTTTTTAGCTTTGTCAGTTCCAAACTGAAATTCATTTTTATATTGTTTTTATTGTCCTGTTTTCTCATGTTCACGCTAGATGTAATTTTTATATCTTGATCACCATTTCATCCACTTGCCTGCTAGCAGACTCAAATGCGACGATTAGCAAGAGTCTGTTAACGACATTGTTTGTGGGTTACAGAGTGGTGTAATACTATATTACATTATATTACTTTAAGGAAATGTTTTTTGCCTAATTCTACATCTTCACAAAGACAATTTTCCTATTTGAAATGAATTCGTCCTTCTATTTTTCTATTCCTCATATGTAGCTCGTATTTACCTTGAATATATATATATATATATATATATATATATATATATATATATATATATATATATATATATATATATATATATATATATAACAGAGATAGAGAGAAACACAGAGTGAGAGAGAGAGAGGGGCGAGGTGGAGGGGGGAGGGCAAAGATGGCGATTTAGAGGTGGGGAGGGAGACAGGAATTGGGGATTTAGAGGTGGGGAGGTGGGGGAAACTTGCCTGGTATGAAACACTCAGGACTGAGGCTGATACTGTGTACAGCCACCTGTCCACTGGCTTTTGGGTCGCTTGTTATGGCCCTGAACTGCAGGATATAGCTGTGGGAGACAACCGAGTCTTAAAAAAAAATTTGCTTGGACAGTCAAGACATTAACAAATTTTATTGTGCCTCCTGGCCATATTGAAAGAAAATAAATGTCACATTTATAGTTAATTTAACTCAATCGTTCACGGGTGTGGGGGCGAGGGTGGCGGTCAACTTGCACTTAAGGTTGCGAGTCGAACTAAATAAACACTCTATGAACAATGGAAAACTAAACCTTTTTAACAATGATATTGATTAAAACATCAGAAGTTAAAATAATAACATTATACCAACGTTTGCTCCTACACAAACTTGTTAGATCTGGATGCTTGGAACATTTCATGGCAACAAGATCATTTATGTTGGGAGTAGGTTCTGTGTTATGGAGATTCTCAAGATGGATTACCTAAAATCATCTTGCAGGCCAGACCTGTTTGCGGTATTGGATGCGTCCCCCAGGCCTTGAGTTTGACACCTTCGCCCTACGCTTTACTTATGACGTTACAGTATGTCTGTCGTTCTGCTAAAGTCCATTCACGCAAAACAGAAACCACAAACAAAGAACTATGACAGCATTGTTTCCCACCTCGAGTTGATGGCCTCGGTGTTGAGGTCGACGACCACACGCTTCCATGTCCAGGGATCCATGACGTCATTGTTGGTGTTGACCACTTGCTCCCACTTGACCTTGTGAACCTGTGACCTCCCAGGTTTGCCCACAGCCACCATGTCCAGCCGCAGACTGGCAGACAGAGCTGTGATCCTGTAGTGGAACCTCACCTGAGGAGGGATGTAACATCCGGTCTACAGACAGATACAGTGGAATCTGCTCTAACTGCCATCTGTCTAAAACAATCATATGTACAAACCGCCACCTTCCATTTCCACTAAGCGTTCATTTTAACAAAAATAGTAATGACACTGTCAAAGATGTTAACATGTCTAAGACAACGGCAAGTTCCCTTGACATTGAGTGGTCTTCTTGGACAATTTCGACGGCACATTTTATAGCAATGCTGCATAAAAAGACGGCTTCGGGCCAAAGTCCAGTCTCCAAAAAAGTCCAGGTAAAGACGGCAGGAATTGCACTGTGACTCATAAGTTACAAAAGAAGTATTTTAATTACATGTATTTACAAGAAGTATGAGGAAGTGAATCTGTTCCTTGGCAGGTCTACTTCTTCCATATTGTAATATCGATACTGCTATGACTTTATTTTTTGGGGTGTGTTTTACTAGTAGCATGCTGGGTTGAACTTGGAAAGGCTGTACTGTTAGGAAGTATAGGGGGGGGGGGGGCTTCCCCCGGGTAAAATGGCTTCATTGTATTGTGATGACTCCCTCGCCCCGGGGCGGTGAGCCGTCCAACAAGTCAACCAACAAGTCACGGTGCTTATCATTATCGATAAGCAATCCGGTGGAAAACATTTCATGAGATAAAAGTATACTAAACAGGGTATGTCCGACTAAAATCAACGTAACTGCACACACATTAAAAAAAAAAAAATTAAACATACAGATGCAAACACAAAAACACAACTCCCATACCAGCAACATTTTTATACCTATATGTTATCCTCTACCTACTCATCTTGGCCCAAAAGTTTAGGTACTAATACTAACAAAGTCAACATTGTATGAAACTTCGTGCAAACTTTCGGAACCTTCGGTGACACTATAAAGATGACTCCACTAGGGAGCTGGACAAATGGTGCCCACCTCGTGATTCAAAAGAGCTGGGGAATGTAGGACTAACATGATGTAAACAATTAACTACTAACCAGTTGTTGTAACCATCTCCAGTTGGGCTATAGCAACACTTGGATGTGTAACTTACCAATACACGTTATAAAAGTGAAGTAACAGATTTATTTATTTATTTATTCCTTTATTTATCGATATGTAAAACATTTTCTTGTGTGTTTACTCTAAGACTAACAGCTAATTTCAAAATCTAAAATGCTGCACAGTTTGTTGTTATTACTAAACACAAAAGCGCCAGATGATAGAATTGGGCAGGGTAAAAATATGGATACTGCTGTATTGTACGCTAAAGAAAATCTTGAAAAAAATAACGAGTACAGCTATTTAGCAGAAATACATCATTTGTTTCAAACTTATCCAACGATAAAAGATTTGCTTTTCCGTTTTTGTGACAGTGACTTAAAATATCAAACATCACTTTTCGCTAAAGAACAGAAATCACAACAGAAACTGTGGTATCTTGTTCAGTATTTGATAACCAAGGCAGGTTCGTCCTCTTGTGAGCCTTTATTAGATGGGGATCACACAGGTAGTGACTGGTGTTGTTTAACACTTTTCCAAACAACTTTTAAAATTCCAACTGACAGATTGGGAAAACCTATTCAGACCCAATTGATGGAAAAGTGTTAATGCCCGCTTGGAAGTAACAGATGTAGGTGGGCGGTACCGACGTTTTAACGTCTTAAAAGTGGAAAAGCACTGCTACTACAAATGATCCTGTACTACTTTTTTTTTTTTTGCTTCGTTTTTGTTTGTTTGTTTGTTTGTTGTTGTTGTGTTGTTGTTTTT
>NW_004797456.1:343589-356014 GCF_000002075.1 Aplysia californica | reverse complement strand
GAGCAGGAAAGGAGGCGAAAGGAGACAATTTTAGAGAAGAAAAATTTTCGGTCGCTACCCGGATTCGAACCCGGGACCTTTGAATGAGAGGCCAACACCTTAACCTCTAGGCCACGAGAGCCCCCAGTTTTAAGTTTAATTGATGGGTGGGGACGGTAACGGTAATAGATTACGGCGAAGGAATTTGCAACACGACTCAAAGATTAGAAACCAAAGTGGTGTGTTTGTGTTCTTTTGATCTTCCCTAACAGAAGGTCGCTGAAGAGCAGTTGTTAACTAGATTTTGACCCGAACCCCCCGACCCCCCCAACCAAAAAAACAAAAAACAAAAACAAAAACAAAAACAACCTGAGCTTCACAGTCCTTTACCTTTTTAAAAGTTTAACAGGCCTGTCTTTTAACCCAGATTGGTAATAAAAGAGTACAACCCATGTTTTTACGTCCATCTACTTTATATCCATTATTGTATTTCTTTGGTTCTTACATTTGTCACATATATGACTGGAGATACTTTCCTAAGCAAGTACCCTCTCGGACTCGCAACCGTAAGGTCGTGAGTTCGAATCCCGTCAAGGGCCTGACGTTGTGTCCTTGGGAAAGGCACTTTACACGGATTTTCCTCACTTCACCCAGGTGGGAATGGGTACCCGGCTATAGACAGCGAAAGATCTCGTCAGTTTGTTAGTGTTTGAGCGCTTAATCAGCTGCTTGCACTGTATGCTTCCCGGGAAGCTGAGAATGTTTCGGAGTGTTATATGGTCTGCTGGGGTAATAATATAGTGTACAGCGCATAGAGCCTGCTGTTGAGCGGGGATATGCGTTATACAAATGCTATTTATTATTACCCACTGACCACGGATGTACATGGCTGCTTTTTTCTTTAATGGCTATGAAAAGGTTTTCAACACAGTCCTGGTTTAGCATGTTGCTAAACAACACCCTTTCAGTTTCCTTTACCAGAATCAAAAGGGCTTGAATTATTTGTATTTGAATGTGGGATGAAGTTGGTTTGAGTTTGATACAATGCTCGTAAATTGCAGATGACTTGTTTGTATTTGTAGTAAAGCATTGAAGAAACTGTCAAACCTGCCAAGAAAAGGAATGTGGCCATATGTGCTCAGGCAGAACCACATTTAGATCTACTTGACAAAGAAATGCCATCCCAGTAGCAACTTAATTGTGGCTCAGAACATGAGCTACAAAAGCTGCAAAAACAGCATCTTTCAAGTTATAGAATAATACTATTTGTGAAGAATAATGTGATAATTTAATCAACACAATATTATGAGTGGCATAGAACTATAACATCAACAACAGACACACAGGCATCACATTCACTTGACAACGAAGTTATAAATTAAAGATCTAGTGACCATTAAGAAAAGAAATGGTTCAGTTTTTCTTCCTGTCAATTTTATGCTTTTCTCTAATTAATATTAGGTCTACTTTATTGAAGGGGTCTCATAATCATAGTCATAGAGTCTAAGTATTATTGTTCATTTTACTGTTGTTCATTCTTTGATGTACTAATAATAATTATAACCTAAGGCATTCCAGAATCCATGGATTTAACAGCTTACCCCAGTTAGCCTTTCCTGTGACATGCATTCTAAATGTGCATCGCTTTGTTCTATTTTGATTTCCCAATGAAATTCAAATTTTTTAAATGTAGGCCTCGGCAGCTGTATAAGTTAGTATAGGCGCCTGTGTTAACAAACACAATGTGATGAGGTTTCGTTTATATTATTCTTTATACTATATACAAATACTTTAACAATATAGCTTATTCTTGGCTAGATAAATAACCAAGATTTAAAAATAATAATTTTACTTGTGAAAATTATGTTTGAGATTGAGGAATTTCCACATTGTAAAAGAGCATGAGCCTTTCGTTAGCATTTTCCGAAATGGCCGCCCCCTGAACTCGACTAGATCCAGTCCCCATGTATGAATCAAGTTGCAAGTGATAGGCCCAGTGTGTCTCCGCCACAGTCAAGTAGTCAAGAGTCGCTCTTCGGTCATTCGCCCACCAGGCCACCACTAGATCTAGATCTAGATCTAGACATCTAGATCTAGATCTAGTCTAGATTCTAGATCTAGATCTAGAATCTAAATCTAGACCGAACTGCACACTCTTGGCTGGGTGCACAACAAAATGTAGATCTAGATCTAAATACGTTTATTCATTAAATACTCTTTCTCTCTCTCTCTCTCTCTCTCTCTCTCTCTCTCTCTCTCTCTCTCTCTAGGCTAAAATAATTATAGTAACACAAGATAAATCCAATCACTACCCGAGATGATAAGTAAGTAGGCCTAGCAGCCTTGCATTATAACCAATGTAAACTACCGCTCGCTCAGCGAGCCAATCACAATCCAACATTTTTGGGGTTCACCTAGACACCATGACTACGTAGACCCCAATCAGGGAGTACGTAGACACTTCCATAAAACAAAACAATCCTCTGACGTCATTTTTTGCAGTTTTGTCTTTCTTAGATTTATTGTGTTTTTTAATTCATCCCAGAAATAAATATTAACAATAATATTATTATTTTCACAAATATGCTTTAATTATCTGTAAACAAGTGCTGTTTGAGCAAAAAGCTTTTAATTCAGAATTTGTTTTTGGTGAAATCATTAGTGAAGTGTGCTGACAAAATGAGTTACTTCTCGGATTCAAGCCTTTGGAAATAGAAACATTATGCTCATAAGTGAAGTTTTAGAATTTATAAGAATGAAATAATAAGAGGCAAGTTATACATAAAAAAAAGAAGAGCATCAATAGAGGGTCTACTAATTTGACCTTGGTGTTGAGTTTTTGCCAACATCTCCATTTGTGGATTGCGAGAAGTAACTCATTTTGTCAGCTCGCCTCACATTGTTTTTCGCATGACGGCACATATATTTTATTATTTCTCTTTTGTGGTGTTTGGTTAGGCGTTTCGCTATCACGCGCATGAGATCCGAGTTCGATTACTGAATGGGGCGATTTTTTTTATTGATTATCTCGGTCTTTCTGCAGGGATGCTGTGTCCTTCCTCGGTCCCGGATGGCTCCAATAGGCAGGGTTTGAAGCCGGCCTCCTAAATGATCTAAAATGTGTCGATAGGGGTGTAAAAACACTTACAATATCCTCGTCACATATCTAATTTTTACTTACCTGGCAGAGCCCTCCAGAAGAAAAGCGAGGCTGTAAAGAGACACTGCGAAGTACGGCAACACTCCCAGCATTTTTTGGTGGCATGGTGACATACACATAGGGACCTACAAATAGAGATTCAAGAGAAACACTGCCTTTACTGACCTTGTTTAGTAGGGAAATAATGGGTTGCAACTGTAAGTACAGTTCATAAATACAATAAATAATCAAGTTACCGAACACTCACATTCCCAATCGGTGTCTGTGGTGTAGTATTCTGCACTTCGTCACTACACCCAGAAGGTCTTTCTTCTGGTACGTTGTATCCCTCTCAGCCCCTGACTGGCAAGGTCAAAGCCCGACCCCAAAATGATCTAAATCATGTTGAAGGGAACATAAAACACCTACATAAAATATAGCAGCAAAAAGACAACTAACAAAGTAGCAATGATTGGTCGCCCCTGTGTACCGTTCCTTAAAAATAAAAAGGTATGGTCATACGGTCTCGCTCAAGAAACCATCCCGAAATCCCCCGTTCGACCGTCGTGTTATCAACATGCTTAGCAGTATTGTGAGCCTGAACTTACTATCCACTCGGTCACAGGGATACAGGGATCCCCGTACAGAGAGGTATGCATAGACCCTTAAAAGTGTACGTACACATTTCGATTTTATCGAATTTGAAAGCTTTCTTTTCACGGTACGAGAAGAATCGTGATATCAGTTTTCTCCATTGAGAAAAACTCAGCTGTAAAAAAAAAAAAAAGAATCGAAATAACGAAGACAATTGAAGATCATATTTTTACACATCTATTGACTGGAGGACACAACAACTTCAACAGAGCACTAACACTCAGCAAAGTTGATCTAACCTGTATAATGGGAATCTGATCCGCGACTCTTCTTTATACTTCCCGTCGTTTGAAAACCGGGAGGCGTAGACATCTGTACTAGTCGGTTTGACTTCCCTGATGTCACTCTTGACGAGCGCCACCGGAAGGCACCCTTGTGCTCCTCATCATGCCCAGTGGGATGCGTCCAGGAATTGGCTTCATGCCCGGCACGTACGTTATACCACAGGCAATTGCTTGAATCGAAGTCGCAGTCTTGGAGCGTGAAGCGGCCTTCAAAAGGAACGATTTCTGTTCAGGGATAAAAGAGTAATAGAATAAAAGACCGTCTGCAATCGTCAGAGAGATCCAATGAGTTGGGGCTTATCCCGGTTTCTTTAACGTGCCGAAGAACAGATAACTCAAGAATAAAACTGCCGTATGTGCATATCTGTCTGCCCCGCTCAATATCAGTCGTAAGACGCACTGCACTATTATCAGCTACAAAGCTCGAAAGGCAAAAATGTGACTTTTCATGAAATGTTTGTGTATTGGATATATTGGAAGTTTGATGTCTTCTGCTTCATTTAAGATAAAAAGAACCCAACTATAATCAACTATAAATATTTTATTTTGATTTATTTCGGAGGTGTGGGTGTGGTTTGTTGTGGGCTTGGGTGACGAGGTAAAGGAATTTGGAGCTTCCTAGTGTGTAGCTATGAGATTATTTTTGGAGCCATTAATTCATGGCCACCTTTGCTTCAACCAAAGATTCTCCACTAGTGGAAATCTTAGCTCCAACGTTCTTCATCCGCAACTATTTTTGATTTTGACCCCTTTTCGAGCATGACTGGTCTGAAATCTAAACAACTCTGATTGGTAAAACGGAGTAAAAAAGGTAACTTCTAGCTCACTTCAAGCTAATTTACGTAAACAGCTGACTGTGAGGGCGTGGCCTGCTAGCTGCTATCGTCTGATGATCTTTTAGTTTTACACATGGATTGACTTTAAAAATTCGTTTTTATTGTGTTTTAGGGCTTTTAAAAGATTAATTAACCTTCTTCTAGATCTCTCAGAGCGGACTCCTTACCAAGAGGTCACCGAAACGGTCAATGTGCATATGTGAGTTGGTGTGTTTGCATGTGTATGTATATGTGTTTGCGCGCGCGCGCGCGCGCGCGCGCGCGTGTGTGTGTGTGTGTGTGTGTGTGTGTGTGTGTGTGTGTGTGTGTGTGTGTGTGTGTGTGTATTTGTGTGTGTTCTCTCGTTTGTTTATGGTGCTATTGCAAACGACGATTAATCAGGTAGCGCATACACGGCACGTGAGCCGACTCGCGGCCTTCGGAGCGCGTGGTTTCAGTGAAATGGGGGGTAATTCAGATATCTGTTTCTATCCTCTTTTGCTATAAATCACCAAATGCTGAACGCTTTGAAAAAGTTCAGATTTTCTTCGTTATAATACTGTAAGTTGTTTGTATATCCGGGTACATGTATTTGGAGCTTGAGAATATCCGTGGAAAGGGAAACCCTTCGCGGTCGGATGCGAGGTCCCCCGGTTCAAACTTGACACCCATGCATTCGAATGGTTTGCAGAAAGATTGACAATTTAATACCGTCTTTTCATTGGCGGAGAACTATACAGCTTTGAGCGTGGTTTCCCGTGGTTATTATTTTTGGCCTTTGGCGTTTAGATAGAAATCCTTGAAAAAAAACGCGTCTAAGTTTTCCAAGATTATTTTTAACACCGGCTAAAAAGGGTTCCAATAAAAAGAACAGTTCTCTTTCTATTAGAATAATGTCATCGGCTTGAAATTATTTTGCATGAATCCTTCTGCGAAACTACCTGGAGCAATCAGATATCATTCAGTGCCAGATCTGCGACAGACACTGGCGATCATAATTTTCCATTCATTCCTTTGCTCGGATGCTCTCAGAAAAGCTACGTTTCCCTGATCTTTCCCTGTTACCCATTTATTTAGGTTCCCTAAGTATGTTGTTCTGGGCCTACCCCTGCCTCGCTTGCCCTCAATTTTGCCAGTGAGAGCTAGATGTTCAAGACCCTTATGTCTATTCAGGTGTCCCAAAAACTGCATTTGTCGTTTCCTGATTGTTTTTAACATTGAGCGTCCCACGTGGGCTTCATCAAGCACTACCTCATTTGATTTCTTTTCCTTCCACGATACTCTTAGCAGTCTCCTAAGAAACCACATTTCTGTTGCCTCTATTTTATTTTCACTGTCTTTAGTGATTGTCCAGCATTCACAGTCATATAAAAGGGTTGACCAAACATAGCATTTCAGGACTTTCATTTTGGTGTTCATTGATATGTTTCTATTTTTCAGGATTGGGCTCATTTTATTGAAACTAGCCTTAGCCATTGCAGTTCTCCTTTTTATTTCTGCGGAAGAAAGAGCACCCAGTATACTACAGTATTGAGCTGCCTCGCTCGCCGCAAAGGCTGGTGCGACGCCTGCCGAGACAACGCTCGGTGTTTTTATTGAAATAACGACAGATCATCGTGTTTGAGCCAATAAGATATTGATTTGTGATGATCTCACAGTCTTGAAAAATATCAGGCTTCATTTCTATGTTATAGTGATTGTACTCTTTTAATGTAGAAATGTTTTGTGCTCTACGTACTCTTTTACTATATGTCAAACATGGGGTTGCAGCCAGTTAACGACTTTAGCAATATTTTATTATTATGTTAGGTTGAAAACAGCTGCCATTCTCTTAAACATTGACTGAGAGTTAGAAGTATGGTACCAACATTTTCAGGAGACACAGGCCTCTCATATGAAACAGATGAATTTGACATACAGCTACTTTGAAAGTTTAGTGTCTGGTACCTAGTGTAAGGCTAATATTTTGTTGCATTTGACGTGAAGTCCATTCTCGTGAAAATTCTGTTTGGTCCATAAGTTTTTCTCTGTGAACGAAGTTTTCTACCTCTGTATGATGCCTTGGGGTGGCATAGCCAAGATAAATGCTAAATTTCAAGTCTCTATCTCAATTCTAAGACCCCCATTGCTATGGAAACATGTTGCTCAACTTCGGAGGCCATTTTTTCCTTTTCGTGTTTCCTGACCTCGCACAATTAAAAATTCTGTATTTTCGTCAAATATGGTCATATTTACATCATTCTTGTTTTACATTGTAGGAAAAAGGTGGTAGATTTTGGAAATAATGTTAAGTCAGTTTTGAGGTTTCCTTCATATGACTGATATTGACCGGGGCGGACACATATGTGCAGGTAAAGTAAAGTAAGCATGCATCTGAGGAATAGATAGATAGATAGATAGATAGATAGATAGATAGATAGATAGATAGATAGATAAAATAACAGAGAGTGAATAGAAGAGCGAGTGCCTATAGATATTCGAAACTTGGAGAGGGCAAGGCTCTTCCCTAAAAGAAGGCTTCAAAGACAAGAGAGGACAGAAATATAGAAGACTCAAAGGCACGCCTACATTTTGGGATATAGTAAACAGAAACTCTGGCATTATTTCCCGTCGACACTAATATACTAAAATATGGCCTCTAAGGTAGGACTACTGGATCCAAAGCAGCACGTTTTTGTTTTTTGTACTTGTAGTAAACATTTTGCCACACTCACAACACACGTTAAGTTTTCTATGTTATGTGCCGAAGATAAGAGGTATTACTAGACAGAATGTAACAGATACAGTAAAGGGGGGGGGGGGGGGAGGGAGATGAGGACGAGAGATGTTTGATAGGAAAAAAAGAGTAAACCACACCAGAGCACCCACCAACCATCCACAATCACGAGCTTGAAAAGCAAAACAAATAGGCCTATGTGTGCCATTGTGGGGACAACAGGCTAATCTCCAAATAATGAAAATAAAAAAAATTGAAATTTTCCTCCCCTTTCCCCTGTCCTTTTTCTTCTGCGTAATATTAAGTTTAGAGATCTCAGATTTTCTTGTCCTCCTCCAATAGTAGTGGTCCAAGTCAATAGAGAATCATGAAACAACAACAAAAAACAAAACAAAAAACAAGACAAGATCTCAAGTTTGAAACTCTCTTATGGAGATCAAAACATTAAAAATTTATCGGTACAGAACCACAGCTAAGATTGCGGAGGACTCCATAATATATAACTATTCCACTTGTTCAGAATTAAGCGCTACATTTGACACGATGGATTGTATCCTGTCTATGGCAGCTTCACGAAAGCTACTAAAATATTTTCTAAGGTCGGGAAGTACATTGCACGCTCAGACTCAGCCCCGAGGGATTTTTACAATAGGAGATTTTCGTGCTCTGTCCCAAATCATTGACACATCATTCATTCTCTGTCTATCGTCAAGTGCCCATTTGCAACTGAAGGGACCGAGGTAAATGGGGCAAATTGCGGTGCCCTTCGGGCACAACCCTAAGTGATATCGTTAGTGGTACCTATGTGGTTCCATGAACACGCTAAGAACATTATCCTTTTGGAGTTGATGTTGGCTTTGATGCTACTCTAATGAGTTGACTAAGTTGAAAGGTATGAGCTCCCAAAAGGGAAAGTATATACTGGAAACAATGCTTATAATACGGCAAAAGTCATAATTTGATCCTAATTTGTAGAAAGATGATACATCTATACCATAGCCGAACACGATACTAACACACGGTGCATTTACGGTATCGTACTTCTAAAGAAAAGTGAATCGGAAAAGGGAGCGTACCCAAAAGGAAATGTGTATTCTTGATACACTGTATGTACGCCAACAGACCGATTAAGATGTAAATTATATTCACAAAGGTAAACATATTATTTTCCATCGTTCTACGGAAAAAATTCTAAACAGCGGGAGCTTCGCCCATGTCTGATAGGACCGAGCAAAGAAGGCGGAGAACCTTGAAAACCCTCCCCCCTTATTAAAAAACATGCAAGTTCAAGAAAACTTTGTTAGAAGATTCGCGCCAGGGACATCCATACCATGGCCGAACATGATACCAACCAAGCAAACATGGCAGCCACCCATAAGCGTACCAGTCGCGCTTGGAGTCCAAGAATCTCCATTGAACCACCTCTGGGATCTATCTTGGGCACATAGAAAAAGAAACAGGGACTGTAAGTAACCATGTTGTGCATCCCCCGTATTCTCCATCTCTGGGCCAGCTCTTTGTGTTGGCGTCTCTGGCATTCTATAAAGGAGTGTCTATGAATGTCGAGCACTAAAGAAAGTTACTTAATAATTTCTTTTTAAAAGTGTGTCACTATTGAGCAAGCCGGTCGGACTGTATTAGTTCAATTATTGTTCCTAATATGGAAACCCCTTCCCACCTAATATCTTGCTACAGTTTTAAAAGAGGATTTGTGGGCCTCTATCTGTCTTGTCTTGAACGGGTTTCACATCAGCCTAAATGCCAAATTAGAGAAGCCGTATGTGTTCGCAATGTAGTGACATTTCCTTAGCCAGACAGCGAAACGCCGACACGCCTCGTTTATGTAATCAGCGTGTGGCTGCCTCTTCGACAAAGACTTTAGATTGTGTTGCCCTCCCGCCCCCTCTTTTGGCTTTAAAGAAGACGATATCGTATTTTTCTTATCGTACTATCTGTCTTATGTCTTCAATTTTTCTTTTAAAGTCTAGTTTTAAAAACTTTGAATAAAGAGTGGCACATTGACACGATAAATGTCATTTAGAGCTGGAAAAAAGCGAGAAGAACTGATATATACAACAGAGGAAATTAACAGAAGAACATTTTTCAAATGGCACCCTCCAAAAATCTACTTACCCTTTTTATGTGTTTTGTTTTTTAAATTCTTACACTGTCAATAAAAGTTTGTTGACTTGAGAGGTAAGAGAAAAGAAACTGTTTCTGTTGTAAAATGTGTTGATTAAATATTTAAAGTAGCTCTTAGCAGCCTCTGAAAATAGATTTCAGTCTTTTGACGGTTTCAGAACTTCTGCTAATCACCCGTTCCTCATCTTTGTAGAGGAGAGTAGGAGGAAGAGCTGGCTACAGCGTAATATTCAGGGAGAAATTGGGATTAAAGGATGATGTGGGTTAAAAAAAAGATGGAAGCTCCTTAATTGCGCGGCATACGCAAGGATTTCCATTTGTCTGCGGAGCAATCACTCTCTTTCCTCTTTCTAACTCTCTGTTTGTGTCTGGTCCTCTTTCTGTTTCTCTAGCTCTATTTCTTTCACATTCTCTTTCCACCTTTTTTAACGAGTTCCTTTTATACACCCACTCGCTGTGGAAAACTCTCCAATAACTCGCTACCGCAGAATAACACTGTTCTATCTCGGAATCTGTGATTTTTTTTTGGGGGGGGGGGGGCAGGGGGGGGGGCAGGGGAGGGGAGCTTTGGGGCACCCCACCCCCCTGTACCCCCTAAGCATCATTTATAAAAACTGGAACTCCTAGGTATCCCTCTTTATTTCTGAAGAAACAAACACATGCCAATTTTGTTCCTCACTTCTGTCGAGAGATATAAATTGGAACACTTTAAACTAAATATCTCTTAAGTGAATGTTGCTGAAATAAAACCTTGTCATTCTTAAGTCTCGAAATAGAATACTTTGAAAATAGTTAATTACAGGTTCCATCATGTCACAGCACTTCCTCCCTACCCCCACTCCTACCACCCTCATGAACACAAACAACAAACTCGCTATGACAAATACAAATTTGTCCTCACATGCAGACGCATATACAAGCACACATTCAATTAAGGGTCTTAACAAGAAAAACAGAAAGCTCAAAGGAGTGAACAAAAATAATAATATATAGAGAGATAAATAATAGATAGATAGATAGATAGATAGATAGATAGATAGATAGATAGATAGATAGATAGAAAGATAGATAAATTGATAGATTAAAAAAAAAAAGAAATAAAGCAAGAATAATATAGTTAGATAGCTCGCTTAAAATGAGAGAGAGAGAGAGAGCTAAAGAGAGAGAGAGAGAGAGAGAGAGAGAGAGAGAGAGAGAGAGAGAATGAAAGAGATAGAGAGATATAGAAAAAGAGAGGGGGAGAGAGAGGAACAGAGAGATAGAGATTGACAGATAGATAGATAGATAGATAAATAGATAGATAGATGGATAGATAGAGTGAGATAGATAGAGAGAGAGAGAGAAAGAGAGAGAGAGAGAGAGAGAGAGAGAGAGAGAGAGAGAGAGAGAGAGAGAGAGAGAGATTGGGCCGTAATCAGAACGAGAGCGAACCAGAGATAAAAGTTAAGGACGGACATTGCAGGATTCGCCCAATTAAAAGATGCTCCCATATCCAAATGCAATAGCAGCAAAAAGTTGCACGTCCGCTGAAGCCGTCATTTAAAAAAAAACATTATGAAGAACGTAGTTATGGGTAGGGGTGGGTTGGGGATGTTCATTAAATTTAAAAACGTGTGAAAGAAAGAATTCATTAGAGAAACACTGCTATTCTGCGGATATACGTTGATTCCGAAAAGGTAGAGAATCAAAGAACAGAAAACGTGGGAGTTAATACCGATATATGTTTCATAGAAAAGAAAGAACACAAAAGACAAACATTACTATTCAGTGGATATTTGTTGATATCGGAAAAGAACACAATGAAAGAAGAAAAGAAAACGTAAAATGTTCAGTTTATCTAAATACACGTTCAACTTTTATTGCTCTAAGAATGCCCCAAACTACAAGACTTATGACGGCGTCTTGTTCCCCCCGTCCCTACCACAGACAACACCCGATACATGTATAATATGTACTACAGCAACTCACAGCTTTTGAAGGTCTCCCTCTTTTAAACATGCCATTCGGCCGAAGGGCAGATATTAAAAAAGCTACTAGATTCGTTTTTAAATTCAGTTTTTGTAAGAATAGTACAGGAATTTGCAACTCAATTCGGTCACATAGGAGCAGAAAATAGAGGTGCTAGTAAAGCGTGAAATACAAAGAAAAGAAGGAGAAGAGATGATGAGGATAGATGTTTCATATAAATGAAGAAGCAGACCACACACTCAGCGCCCGTCAACCATCCTCGGTTACTTGATAAACAACATCTTATTGCCCGACTCAAATCGCAGATGACTCCATCAATAGCTTATGCGTGACCAACAAGGCCCAGCTGCTGAGGCTGAGGAGCTAACGCTTTGATCTTAGTTCTTCGATCTCTGTAAACCACGACAGAGCCAACAAATATAGATACAGCTAGAATATATATTTAATACAATATTATATTAAAGGAGCTCCCACCAACAAAAATTACAAGACGTGACTTTTGCCTTAACCACGAGGAGAACATAGAAAAACCGTGATCTCTACGCCCAAATAAATGACAATTAACTACTATTTGTCATCTCTTATGTCGGACGATGGATTTTCCAGTATCGATTGTTGCTATTCCTGAAAAGGCTAAATCCAGTACAAACCAAAGTTTAGAAAGAAGTGAACTTCTAGGTTAAAAGATTATTGGATCATACGCGGCACTGACAACATTGGGGGTGGGG
>NW_004797456.1:338804-340311 GCF_000002075.1 Aplysia californica | reverse complement strand
CCCCCCAAAAAAAAAACAACAACAAAAAAACAAAAACAAAAACAAAAACAAAATACCCGACCTCTTCACGGACTTCAACAGCCTGTCAAGCCCCCACCCCCTCCAAAAAAAACAAAAACAAAACCCAACCAACCAACCAACCAAACAAACAAACAAAACCGAGCCCTTCACGAAAACGCCGCTGATGTAACCTTATGCAGTAGTGAGCGCCGTAAAACTCTTACAAAACTAAACTCTTCACGGAAAGGAAACATAAAAAGCGTGACTCGGTCCGTATGGAAGGAAAAACAAATTATATGTTCATTTTTCTGCTTCGTAGCGAGCTCTTCGCGTTCCTTGGGTTACATTTAAATTTATTGTTCTGTTTGGTATTTACTTTTATATAATATCAAATTCATTTGCTTTGGTTAATTTTTGGAGTTGGACAGAAGTGGTCTTCGTCCATTCTTCGGTCTCAAAGTATTTGATTCAGCTGTTGTTGCGTCATCAGCATATTTTCATACCTGTGATAAGAAAAAGGTTCAGTTATTACAATAATTTGAAAGAAAACAACTACAACAGATAATTTGATTTAAGCGTTCCAGAAGTATAAAGGTAAGTTAAAAATATAAAACTATGTACACCTCGAGTGCGGCAAGGAGTGAACCCTGTTTATTAAAATGAAAAAAACAAACTCCGACGAGATGCCCGGGATATTACATCCGATCACATTTCCTAACACATAACTGCAAAAATCATTCTTCGGATCGGATGCTATTATGAAAGACAGAAGGGGTGGTATAGAGTATAAGACGTCGATAAGTTATAAATAATTTATTACCGTCCATCCCCCGGATATATCACGCCTACAAACTATCGCCAAGACTGAAAAAGCACAGGAAATAAGGGTAATTGGGGGATCATTTTCTCACTACTTGACGATGAACAACTGCCCGTGAGGATAATCAGATAAATGCTAAAAGAATATTTTCACATACATTTTTTTGTTTACCCGTGATTATGTTTTGGTACAGCTTAAAATAGAAAATTATTGTATATTGGATCATATTCATACAACGCATTTTGTCTGTGAGACTGCTCAAAACGATCAGTAAGAAAAAAAGAAGAAATATAGTATTTTGCAACCACATGCTAATGCTCATCGCAAGTAACAACAGGTACAGAGGTGAAACGTCCCGCCTCTCTCTCTCTCTCTTTCTCTCTCTCTCTCTCTCTCTCTCACACACACACACACACACACACACACACACACACACACACACACACACTCACACATTATCTCTCTACCTCTCTCCCTCTCTCTCTCTCCCTTTCTCCCCCTTTCTGCTTTACTAGCTTTCTCTATCTTTTTCTCTCTCTCTCTCCTTCTTTCTTTCTATTTTTCTCCCTCCTTTCGTTTTCACTCTATATCCCCACCCCTTTGCCTGTTTTTGATTCAGTGTGACTGTCTATATCTGCCTCTCTTCTAGTCTCTCCCTAATATCTTCAATCTCTTTTTCTCCCCCCC
>NW_004797456.1:335858-338548 GCF_000002075.1 Aplysia californica | reverse complement strand
GAAAGAGAGAGAGAGAGAGAGAGAGAGAGAGAGAGAGAGAGAGCTAGAGCAAGAGAGAGAGAAAGACAGACAGACAGATAAACACAAAGACAGACAGACAGACAGACAGACGCACACGCTTCGTATCTAGTAAACACAAGTGCATACTAACACAAGTATCCGTTGCTGTTGTTTCTTTACTAACAACAGTATATTATTATTATGTGAGTGCTCAGGCTTGTCGTGGGTGTAACGTGTCGAAACAATAAGACTATTTAAGACAAGGGTCCTCCGACATCCTCACCATAATTATCATAGTATTAGAATACTAGTTCTGAAATAGAAATCATCGATCACGTTGCAAACCACTTGTTTGCGCAGATGCTCTACATATAACCCAATATTTGTAACGATCTGATGGAATCAGGATCTCTTTAGTTTTTAGGTATGTAGAGTTATTGGTGTCATCATAAAGCTTATTCATTTGTCTATCTTTCGAGAAAATAGATACTCTTCTATCTTCAACAATGTCGAGATATTCGTGATTGAAGGAAGTGGGTTCGCCTGATTTCAGAGGTAAAATTATAAGAGAAAAACGGCCGCCAAAGCTTGGTATCTTCCAAAGATTGAGAATTTTTGAAACTGAAAATTTATGTTTTTTGTGCCTTTCAACACGGTTTTTTAAAATAAAATCCCCACAGGAAGAAAGATACATTATTTTTAAAATTTATTACAATTTAAAACAAAATTTTCATGCTGTCTACAATCTCCTCAACGCTAATGAAATATTGCACCGTACGTTGTATGAGGTTTGCAATATTCTATTTAAGATATGATTATAAAATTGCGCCTAGCGAAACTTCAGATGTGAGGCAGCGTGGTGGAATCAGGCTCTCGTCAAAATATTCAAAGTCGAGAAACTTGCATTTTTCAGCAGAATTGTGAGTTTTTTTTTCAAATATTTGTTTTTTGGCTCTACACCTTTCATGCCCATTAAAAAACTCATTTCTGTGTGGGTTTTTCTTAAAAACGTTGATTAAAGGCTAAAAAAACTGTATATTATCAGTTACCACGGACTCTTAAGCTAAGGAAATAACTAATCTTTGGTGGCCATTTTCTCACTTATTTTACCTCCGAAAACAGGTGACCCCACCTCCTTCATTGGCAAATATCTCGATTTGTATTCAAGATAAAAGGATTTTTTTCCATTGAAATAAAGACAAGTGAACAAGCTTTAAGATGACACCAATAACTCTAGATGCCCAAAAATTGACGAGAGCCTGGTTCCACCACACTGCCTCACAATCTTTCAAAGACCAAGAAGCTTACATGATAACAATACTTTACAAATACCATTGTGTTTATCTACGTTGGGTTTTAGTTTTGCTCCACGCAAAAGCACCCTGTTCTAATTGCTAGTTACATTCGATAGGTGGATAATTTGAAGGGACAAACGCCTACGTTCTATCGGTGACCCATAAATAAAAAGACATTTCGGGCAGTAAACGTCGTTTCTGACTTACGTTCAATAAACGTCGAATTTTTTGGTTTAAAAAACAAAAAACAGATTGAAATGTACTTGTTGGGTTTTCTTCCTAGTTTAGTATCAACATTCAAACTGGATTGTTCGATTGTTTTCAAGCGATTTCAGTGATTACTCCACACACATTATACCACAGTTTTCAAAGAGGGCGATTTACGACAACGTTAATTCTACTACTTTGAAAACAGCAATAATGTATTGTACAGTGGATACTGGTTTCAGTACTTTTCTTTACAAAACAAATTAGGTTCACAATAAAGTACGAATCTAATTCTTCTTCTTTCTTGCGTTCCGTCCTAGATGTCATGTGTAGTCGACTGCTGGTTATCTAATTCTTGTTAGAACCATATCGATTCTTTCTTGCTGAGTGCAAAAAAAAAAAAGATTTTGCACTAAAGTCCATTAGGTTCTAATTTCGATAGCTGTCTGTGCTTTTGACACGTTGTCAAGATTTTCTGATTCTAAAAGCAGCCTGTCGCAGTAAAATACCTATGTTGTCAGTACCGCTAGAAACGTAATTATAATACCAGTGCCTTCGACCTCAAATTTCTGCTTGCTTTCCAGATTCTTGCCGGAGGCAATTTGAAAACGACTCACATTCAGATAGCTGTCGTATAGTATGGTATGGTATGCTATGTTAAGCTACGTTATGATTCGATAGATAAATAGATAGATAGATAGATAGATAGATAGATGGATAGATAGATCGATAGATAGATAGATAGATCGACAGATAGATAGACAGAGAGAGAGAGAGAGAGAGAGAGAGAGAGGGAGAATGAGAGAGAAAGATGAATTGAAAGGGGCGGGGGGGGGGAACTAAAAAGACTGTCTTTAACATAGAAACAGTGGGGGAGAAGGAAAAATGACAGACAAACCGAGAGAAAGACAGGCAAATGGACACACACACACAGACACAAACACATAAACATACAGACACATCCAGCCATTTATCCATCCACCCATCCAACCAAACACCAACCCAAAGAAAGAGAATGGGGTATAGAAAGATAAAGACATTTTAAGCGGCAGAAAGAGAGAGAGAGAGAGAGAGAGAGAGAGAGAGAGAGAGAGAGAGAGAGAGAAAGAGAGAGAGAGAGACAGAGAGACAGCGAGACAGCGAGACTAGAGATAGATAGATAGGTAGATAGATAGATAGATAGAGAGA
>NW_004797456.1:333344-335628 GCF_000002075.1 Aplysia californica | reverse complement strand
GATGATGATGATTGTTTTGAATACACATAACGTGTCTAAAATATACCCAGATCTTGTATATGTTGTACAACAACGATGATGATGATGATGATGATGATGATGATGATGATGATGATGATGATGATGATGATGATGAGGAGGAGGAGGAGGATGATGAGGAGGAGGAGGATGATGATGATGATGATGATGATGATGATGATTGAATACAACAACAAGTTTTTTACCACACAATTCCTCAGCTTCGTCCCCGCCGCACACACAGTCTGAGACCAGATCGCAGAGTCGGTCTCTGGAGAGACACTTGCGCGTGACATCACACTGATAATCTTTCTTCGACGGGCACGACAGGGGCAATGACGGAACTGTAGAAGGAAAAGAGAATTGGAACTCCTCAACTTTCCACTCACGTCAAACCTGATCCTGCGATTTCTGATGGTATCATTTCGCCATTTTGAAGACGACCCCATATCCCACCAAAACACATTTACTGTAATGGGAGTCTAACCTTTTATAAAATCCAAATAGTTTAAGTTTGAAATACATTCATGAATAACAATCGGTATGCTAGAATTATTGAGTTTTGTTTTGAGATGTATATCAATAAAAAAAACACTCGGTTTTTTTGTTTGCTCAACAAGAATGTTGTATATCTTTTCACATAAAAAAAGAATAAACAGGTTGCACATCAAGTTTAAACTGATAAATTGGAGCACCCTTGACTGGGGTCTTTTGCCTATAAAGTCTAATAACGTATCAAGAAAAAAAAAGGGGGGGGGATTGATAAGATACATACAATGAAATGGTTATATCATGGTGACTAGTTTGGCTGTGATGGTGACTTGTGTGATATAGTGACTAGTTTGGGGTTGTAACTAGTGTGAGATCTGAGATAGTGACTAGTGTGAGATCTGAGATAGTGACTTGAGTGAGATCTGAGACAGTGACTAGTGTGAGATCTGAAATAGTGACTAGTATGAAATCTGAAATAGTGACTAGTGGGAGATTTGAAATAGTGACTAGTGTGAGATCTGAGATAGTGACTAGTGTGACTGTAGTGGTAACCATCCTCAGATAATAACCAACAGGAAATGATGACAAGAGGGAAATGGTGACTAGCGTGACTACTTTAGTAAATAGTACGCGTAAGCATAAAGGAATTGTTACAATAATATATTATGAATTAAATACATTGAAAAGCGCGAGGATGTTCTCTGTCATCGTACTCACCTTGCTCACAATCAATGAACTGTAGGTCATCGATTGCAATAAATTCCTTTGGCTCTTTGACGGCCACAAATATTGTGACATCATAGGGTATCTCGTGAGTACCCAGCTCCACAGAGATATGCTGCCACCTGAAGGTAGAAAGAAAGAGACGGATGATAAACGACAATATCGACCAGAAAGTTAACATATAAACGCACGCAAAACACGATGAAAACAGCTCTGAAGGAGTTTATAGGTCTCTTTAGTTTTTAGTTCAGTTTTAGTAAGACATGACAATTTGTGGCACTTGCTTTACAGATAGATAGATAGATAGATAGAGAAAGACATAGAGACAGAGAGACAGAGAGACAGAGAGAGAGAGAGAGGCAGAGAGAGAGAGGGGGAGAAAGGGGTATGAGACTATTATGAGAGCTGACGTTGAATAACATCATGTGACTATTATTTGAACATCAAATGGAGGCTAATCGAAAAATTAGGACAATGGGGCCTAGAACAGACAAGAGCAAAAGGATCAAACGTGTAGACTGCTTGATTATGGCAAATGAAGTTCTTTACCGCGCTAAGAGAAATTTCCCATGAGTCCAGTAAAACAAGCTCCTTAATGGATAATCATTTTTTCATCAAGATCAAGTTATGGTTTATCAAATAAAAACATACCAGTACTAAAACTTTTTTACTTTCATATAAGCACGGACTAACGAACACGTCATTGGCAAAACGTAGGCTTAGCAAACTGAGAATTAGGTTATAAATAAATGTAGGTAAAGAAGGAACAAAAGAAAATATTGCCCTGCCCATTACGAAAGATGGACTTGTTGTTAACGATAAATTATGTCGAGTCGAGTTGTTTTTTTCATGGAATGCAAGCACATCAAACATCTCATTTCGTTATGAACAGAACATTTCTCGAAGAATGTAGACTGGACCGTTAGGATGTAGACTAGCCCAGAGTCTGCCAACCATACGTTTAGGATGATGATGATGATGATGATAATGACGACGACGACGACGACGACGACGACGACGATGATGATGATGATGATGATGATGATGATGA
>NW_004797456.1:331605-332755 GCF_000002075.1 Aplysia californica | reverse complement strand
CCCATTTTAAACAATAAAAAAATAAGCGAAAAGGATTAATTTTGTATTATATAACTTTAAACGAAGGAACAAAAAAATATTTAGATTAATCAATAAATGGAAAAGAAAGAAATACTGAAATAAATCGTTTTAAAACACCAAACAGGAAGTCTCCAAGAAGCACCAGTACTGGGTACTCTTCGCGATTTAAAAACGACAGTACCTTGGGGTTTCTTTCGTTCGTGCATTCTGAACCTATGAGTCCTCCATCTTAAACTCCTTATCTCAGAGGCCTCAGCAATTGGCTTTTCTCCCCTTGAGACTCCGGGCGTTGCTCAAAATCCTTTTTTTCAATTCTTCTCACGGACCTTTATGTGTCGGTCATTCGTCTGGGGCCTGAGATTAACCCAAATTTTAAGCCAATTTTGATTCCCCAATTTTGATCCCTCGAAAGATATAGGATTTCTCAGTTTGAGGACGTGTTGTCAGATAGATAGATAGATAGATAGATAGATTTGTAAAAAGTTGAGTTCAACAAAGAACAATAGAGCACAAACACTGAGGTTTGTTGTGATGCAGCACTACATTATGTTCGTTGACTTTAACGAAACGTTATAATAATTATGATCTCTTAGGCTTTTACTCGACTCAAATGTACTGTTGAGGCGATCAGACAGTGGAGGTAGAAGACGTTGAATGTTAAGATGTTCGCCTGTTAGACTGCACTGCTGTATGTCGCGAATATTGTTGAAAAGTTGACAGAAGGAACAATGAGGTTTATTTTGAAGACAACGTGGAAAAGGATTCGAAGATGATGTATCACTATTGTTTTGCACTTTAACTTTGATTTACTATTTGATTGGGGTTTTTTCTCGATTCGAATTATCTTAATGCAGATTGTCTCCTAATCACAAGGTAAGGCAAACAGGACTTTTCTAATTTACTCATTAAAAGCAAATTCATATGGATATTATTATGCAAATATTGATCTGGGATCCTGCTTTCTTGGAGACTTCCTGTTTGATGTTTTAAAACATTTTATTACATGGTTTCTATCTTATTCATTTATTTATTTTTCTATAAGTTTGTTCATTGACCCGTTTAAAATTATTTAATTCAACTTTTTAATACTTTTTACTTATTTGAGTTCAATAATTTTGTTTAAAATTCT
>NW_004797456.1:329300-330667 GCF_000002075.1 Aplysia californica | reverse complement strand
CACGCACACACACACACACACACACACTCACAAGAAGATAGCTTCATCCTCCCCGTTATTTGCGGCTCTAAGATTGAGTTCTATTCAACGCAGCAAGTCCAGGATCAATCCAATATGAGAGACCGGTTGTAATCTGCGATTTGGCTGCTCATTTACATAAATTTCCCTGAGTGGTGGTCAGGTTTGGTCGGGTGTATAAAAAAGGAGAATTTCAGCGTCAGTGAGGGATGGTCGTCCAACACATTTTTTCATGACTTCTCCACGCTCTTCTTTTATCGCCCAAGAGAACAGCATTTCTTTTGTTCGTCAAGGCCTTTGGGAATTATCATAATTGAAAGGATGTGGTCTTGCAACATCACAAGGAGCACTCTGATTTCACATGAAAAATCGCAATCCGATGTCCAGGGTGCCCGTCTTCCCTTCACCTCTTGTAGTCTTTCTTTTTTTTCTAAGTAAGCTAATGTAATGTCCCTCCCTCCCTCTCCACTTTTTCAGTGTGTATCTTTTTTCCCCTTTGTCCATATTTTGGTGTTGGATATTAGAAGGTTACATAGAAAATGTACAAAACATGAGAGTAAATATTATGTTTCCGGAAAAAATACCACACACACACACACACACACACACACACACATACACATACACACACACACATATACACACACACACAAAACAAAACAAAACAAGATGAAACAACGCAAAACAAAGCAAAATGAAATCAAGCAAAACATAACTAAACTAAACTTTAAAAAAGCACCCACCCCCAAAACCAACATCAAAACACTTTTTTAAAACCTCCTAAAAACCAAGCAAACTGTATGTAAATACTTAATGATCGTCTTGCTCAGATAAAGCAAGGTTTGAACGTAAGTCGTTATGAGAATCCTCAACGTTTTATAAAGGTTTCAATTTTTTATTTATCATTATCAAACGGCTTTGTTTTCGCCTGTTCAAAATTATTTCAACAAACAGCCCTCTCCTGTGACTTCCCTAAGGCATCCTTTTGAAGAAAAATTATGTTTATCTAACACGAACATGTTCTTTCGAAGCTTCGCTCTGATGTATTTTCAAAAACACGTTCTTTTTTTCTTTCTAATATTTCTTTCCTTTCAGACATCTCCTGTTTTGCACTTGCTGGAAATATTCGGCTATCACTCATTCTGCTTCACTGTACAAATCAGTTTCTTTGGCTATCTATCGCCAATCTGCATGTTCAATTATTTTCTGCGCATTTCTTTATTTTGCCATGAGCCACACCTTCAGTATTGCGAAAAGGAGGAGAGAGAGCAAGAGAGGGAGAGGGAGAGGAGAGAGAGAGAAGGAGAGAGAGAGAGAGAAGGAGAAGGAGAAGGAGAAGGAGAAGGAGA
>NW_004797456.1:325498-327921 GCF_000002075.1 Aplysia californica | reverse complement strand
GAAGAAGAAGAAGAAGAAGAAGAAGAAGAAGAAGAAGAAGAAGAAGAAGAAGAAGAAGAAGAAGAAGAAGAAGAAGAAGAAGAAGAAGAAGAAAGCTCCACTCCAAGCATGTCAGCTGGCGACGCGGAGTGGCGCAAGAAAATATATTGTTAAGATCCAACTTTCTGTCCTATTTTTGTTTTTCTTTCTTTCTTCTTTGTTTTCAATAGTCGCACTCTTATGGAGTGGTGGACATGGCTAAAAATGATGTCCATTTTAATACATGTAAGTGTGTTTTTCCCTCCAAAAGGTTAGAATCTTAGAATCTGCATAATTATTCATTTTTTACTAACTTTTTTTGTGGGGGGGGGGGCGATTTTTTGGTGGGGAGGAGGGATAATTATCTATCGTCGTTTTGTGGAAACCGTTTAATCATATAATAGATAGGTAGTCCTATTTTTAGTCCATCTGCAATAACACAAATACAGCATCTTTAAGTTGAAGAAAGTCTGCAAAAACTTCTCAAGCAAACCTGTGTCAAAAAATATGTAAAACGCTTCATAATTATTCAACCCACGGTTGTCGGAACTTTCGCTCCAGCCCGATGACACTTCCGCAAAGTATGGATATCCACTGGGCAAATACATGAACCCATCGGTTCTGGTCAGGTCTTATTGTTTAATGGGACTGGTCAACGAACACTATAGCAAATTGACCTTTGTTCTGCTTTAGCAAATTTGACCCGGGTGGGCACCAGGGTGTACCGCAGTCAGGACGAAAACAAACGATTTGGCCCCTCAATGTCATGTGACATAAATTATGTGAGGCATCGTGGAAACATCAGGCGATCGTCAAAGTGATGAAATCGAAGAAACCGTCAATTTTCTCCCTGTTTGGAAATTTTTAAAAAGAGAAAATTTTGTTTTTAGCTCAATACCTTTTATGTCAATTCAGAAAAACTCAGTTCTGTGTGGATCTGACTGAAAAACGCTAATTAAGATCACAAAAAGTATAAGTTTGCAGTTTCCAAGGACTCTCAACCTATAAAAGTCACCAAACTTTGGGGGCTATTTTCTCGATAATTTACCTCTTAAATAATATTATGGCGACCCCCACCTCTTTCAATCACAAATATCTCAACATCAGAATTCTATTCAAGATAAACGACTATTTGCCATGGGAAAGTGGAAAAATGAATAAGCTTTAAGACTATATCAATAACTCCACATGCTCACAAATTGACAAGCACTTGATTCCACCGAGTCGTGACACATACTAACTTTGTGATTGGCTATTAGCTACGATTTAATGAAACAAGACCCGATCATGACAAATGAAAATAAACATGTGACATTTTTGAGGATTTTGTCAAAGTGAGCCCACAAGGCAGCTTTTGTCCGTCCATAGAGGGCAAACTAGCTACCTTCCGTTGCATCAAACCATATCAAATAAAGATTTGAGGAAACTTTCTGCGGTGTGCACTGCGTATAACGCCAAGTCAAGGTCGGGTGTGTTGCTCAGGAGATGACGTAGACCTCGTGAGCATTGTGCTTTAAATCTCAATAGGTTACGTGTTTTTTTTTAAAAAGCTGTACTTCTTTCATTAGTGTCAAGTTTAAAGAGCGGAGAAAGTTACGTCCCGGCAAAACCTTAACACTCTGCAAGGAATTTGTGCTGTAAGGATGAGCTCTTTTAACATCCAGAACGCGGGAGAACGTCCGCATTCCAAGACAGTGCATTGCTCTCGAGTCAATGAGAGAAAGCTGACAATAATGAAGCGCAATTATGTAAAAACCTGCCACTGTGTGTGTCGATAGACGTTGGGTGTTTTTCTCCCTGTAGCTTTTCCAAAGACAGACAGCCATGTGCGTGTCCTTCTCTTCTTTTTTGTTCTTCTTTATTTAAACCAACACACTGGATTTCTCTTTTGGAAGCATCTTTGCGTTTTTTATCTTCACACTGCGGTTAGAGAAGTTTCTTTTCATCTCACACTCAAAGTCAAGATCGATTCTTGTCGTGTCAGACTTGAAGCCCACCCTAATGGCTAGAGCTTTATGTCAGCATGCTTCAGATCGGAAGTGCTCATGAATATAATCAGTTTAAAAGCAAAAGCAATGGTATTCAGAATCCATCGTCCTATTCGGAAAATTAAGAGCATCTTTTTCCTTGGGCTGCCACCTCGGTTTAGAGCAAAACGACGGTAAGAGGAGACAATAAGCACAATGTTACGTTCTCAGACGTTGGGATACGAGGAGCAGGTGTTGCAGTTTCGTAAAACAGCGTTGAAATTCCGCAGGAAGCCACTTTTTACGCTGTATGTTTATAAGGTCTAAGGGAAGGAAAGTAAAGGAGAGAGTGAGGGCGGGTAAACTTTTTGGGAAAGAGAAAATGTGTGTGTGTATGTGTGTGTGTGAGAGAGAGAGAGAGAGAGGGAGAGAGAGAGA
>NW_004797456.1:321695-324582 GCF_000002075.1 Aplysia californica | reverse complement strand
AGAGAGAGAGAGAGAGAGAGAGAGAGAGAGAGAGAGAGACGAGTGTGATGTGACTAAGCGCATAAGAATGTTCTATTTTTGCAGAGTGACAAAATCAGGATACTTCGAGACAAAAGTTTTAATGTTTTACATACCATCTTCAGTTCTTTCCAACGATTTGGCGGAATGAATAGAAAGCACAACGACAGATAATATGAAAGCCAAAAAATGTGGCTTGCAGTCACGTGCTAAAGCTCTAAAAGTTGAAATTATTCACGTGAAAACTTGCTGGTAAGAACGGACGCCATGAGTTCTCTGACTCTCTCTCGACATTTTGTTGCGTTGAGTAGTTGTAAATGTACAATGAAAATAATATAAATAATGTAATACGGATGCATGTTCCAGCTTTCAGTCAGTGCTGGTGTTAATTAAGTAATAAACAAGAAAGTTATTAACATTTCTTTGGACGAACGCTTCTCTTGTCAGCTGGTATGTGGCGTAGGCGGTCCTGTGGGTTGGCTGGAAAGATCGTGGGTTTAAAAGCCGCTGGGGTCTGACGTTATGGCCTTGGGAATTTTTCCTCATCTCACCCAGATGGAAATGGGTACCTGGTTTTAGCAAGCAAAGGACCCTGTCAGCTTGGTAGTGTTTGAGCTCTTAATCGGCTGCTGGCACTGTATGTTTCTAGGGAAATCGAGAATGTTTCTATATTGTTTTGAGTCTGCTGGGCTAATAATATAGATTATAAAGCGCATCGAACTTCCTGTTGAGGGAAGGTATACATTACACAGATGCTGTTTATTACTAATTGTTTGTAAAAGTCATTCATTAGAGAAAATGGGTAAAGCTTTTAAACCGTAATTTTGACAACGGTCCCACTTCTGTAAAGACATGTTGCTTAAACATTGTTTGGAGTAATTTGAAGGACTTTTTGTTTTTAAAAAATTAGTTTGAGATACGCCATGCGCTAGACCTTTTTAATAAGAGGCTGATCTCTGTCGTCTTAATTTGGCTGGTTTTGTACAATTCGGTAATCTGACTCTTCAACAAAGAGAATACATAATCCCGCAGTTACTAAAATTGTAGTGGTCACACTCTATAAAAAAAATTGGAGCAGAGTGTGCACAATCAGAACAAAATATTACTAAGAGTTCATATATTTTTCTTTAAATTTTGAATTCGTTTTTACTGTGCATTGTAAACCCTATTTGTCCAAATTTGCAAAAAGGGAGACCGTTTTATTTTATTGCTTTACTTTGTTTTTCTTCAATTTCTCTTTTTTATTTTCCCCCTTCTGGAAAATCTAGTCATGCTCAAACAAATACATTGTTTAAAATGTCAAGTCTCTTCAGTTTTACCATTCCTACAGTCAATATTTCAATCGTGACCGAGATGGCAGGTCAGAAATTTTTTTAAAACAAAGAGAGTAAATATTTAAGGCCTGGTCATACTTAATCATAATAATACTGATGATAATAATAAAAATAATACTGATAATTTTAATATAATAATAATAATAATAATAATAATAATAATAATAATAATAATAATAATAATAATAATAAAGAATAGCATTGATTGTATAGCGCATATCCCCGTTTCACAGCAAGCTTTATTATTTAGGACACAGCACAGACATGGTACAAGTCGGAAGAAAGAAGACGAGGAATGGGTACAACATTTCTCTGGATTAAATTCTGGGCTGCACCGGGGAGGAGCGTCATCGTCTGGCTGGTGTAGTCGATTACATTTGGATCATACAGGTTGTATTTCATCCAGATTTTCAATAAATAGAACTCTGTTGACATCATGAAGTTGAGTTATTTAGTTCTGTTGTTTTGTTGTTTTTGTTTCTTTGTTTTTTGTGGGGGGGTGGGGGGTGTTTTGTTTTGTTTTGATTTTGCTGTTCGCTTGTTGTTGTTGTTGTTTTTGTTTTACTTTTTTTGTTGCTTACTCCAAACGTATGAATTCTACGAATTAGACCAAGATGAAGATGATGACAAATAAACTAAGAGTATCGTGAAACCTCATCGATGTATCCAGGCAAAGTAGCAAGAAAGATGAAAAGAACCTGTTCACAGCCTATAATCATAAGGGCCTCACACAAGAAGAATTCAAAAGGAAATTATGTTTAAAAAAATGCTGTCACCACAGTCCCAAGCCTACTGTGAGTCTACTTTCATCTATTCCTCAACCTTAATCTGTAAGTAACAAAAGTATTAACCAAAACCAAAACAAAACAAAACAAAACAAAAAATGCCACTCAAACAGAAAAAAAACCCTTTTCAGAATCGAAACCATGACTAATACCATCAAGACAGAGTATTCGTTTGTCTCTGGTTCCCAGTCCTCCGAAATTCTGTGTTTCAAAATTCATATCCAATCAGAAGCAAGATGTCAAGAGTATCACCCCTGGATTTTTTTTCTTTCTCTGAACTTGTACCTGCTGTGAGTTTGCGGTTGTTCTTTTTAAGGATAAAATACATTCGACTGTTTTGTGCTGCTTTTAATTTTTTGCTTTGTATTGTTGTTTTGTGGGGGAAAAGGGGGGGGGGGGGTTAAAATTATTTTATTATGAGTAACAGTTTCTGTAACGAAAAATGGCTATAGATGGATGTTGAAAATCTGAACTGAAGACCGCTGCTGTCTTGCAGACGTTGAGTGGTCTCTGGAGAGCCACTAGAACTGTCGCTCACCCAGCTAAACGTAATGACGCGCGCGTGCGCTGAGTGTCTCTCGTCTGAAGGAAATCGTTTTTGTCGGCGGCGAAATGACTTTTTACTCGTACAGGCGCGGATAAGTGCTTAGGAAACATCCCAAAATTGTCGCTGTCTGACATGTCAAACTGGCATGGCCGATTTGTTTGATGGACGAGAGCCATGCGAACACACCGATATTCGCATAGCGC
>NW_004797456.1:316637-317923 GCF_000002075.1 Aplysia californica | reverse complement strand
ATTATTATTACAAGATACAGACCCGTTCTACGAACAGTGAAAACAAATCCCAAGATGAAATGTTTGTACCGGATTCATTGTCGTAAGACCTCTGTGTAGACAACAGTGCTGTTTTTTTTTATATGTGCCATCTGGATATCCGTCCTGGGCAGCAGGTCTTTTTGTATGTATTCTAATAGCGTCCCTGGACCAAACACGACTCCCTGCGACATACAATTGTCCATGTGAAAAAAAAAATCGCCATGTTAAGAAACCCCTATCCTTTTCAAAGTCTGCCCCTGAGCTTCGTTGGAAGTCCGTGTAAAAGCAGATCTAACTGTCCTGCAGTGGAAAGATGATTTCCTAATCTGTGGTACTGGTTGCCCTGAATTTTGAAGGTTGGATTGCAGCCCTGTTTAGCTTGTTCACTGCACCCAATTGAAGCAAGGGCGAGAGCATTATTGTATGACCTACAGTGTGGTAAGAAAGAGCTGCGCTCTGTGTTACATAGTAATACTTTTAGTTCTTGAACGGGTGCGGGAGGTACAAGTATACTAACTTTGCCATTTTGACAACAGAATGTGTTTCTCTCTCCTCTCCATCTTATGTCATTGCAATGTTCACAGTACAAAACATGTAAAGCTTCTTAAGCCATAAAGACATATGTTACTCTTAGACGGAATGGGTGGTGTCACTAGACAAGTATTCTGGTCCTCCGACAACGCAGGAAACGCACTTTTATGGGGACAGTAAGAAAAGGAGAATATTCGTCATTACTTATACCGATTTTTCAATTCTGTTTTCTGTATCTTCTTTAGAAGTCAGACGAAAAAATGCATTCAGTGACAGACGCAAACTCGCATTTCTGTTTTACATATGACGGTTTGAACTGTTTCGAAACATTGCTTTGGTCTGCTGCCAATCAGATATATTACAATCATAGCATTATTATTATTATAATCGCATGTCCGCTACCTTCTTAAAGACTTAATTCTTCGCAGTAGCGCTCCCTCACGAATTACTCCCCTGGGTGCTTAGGACGGACAGGCCAAGGAGGTGACAGGGATCCTCACTGGACCTGCAGTGGCCGGCATACGTCTCAGGATTGACAACGCTCTGGTCCTGACCGAAGCTATTCGCAAGTCACCTCTGGGAGTTTGGGGATTGTGAGTGAGCGCGAGGCTGTCGGGGTGAATGTGTGTGGGTATGTGTGTGTGCGGGGGTACTTGTGTTGGTGTGGGAGGGGGGGGGTTGAGGAGGGTCTACTTGTGGTGGTGGTGGTGGTGGTGGTGGTGTGTGTGTGTGAG
>NW_004797456.1:315472-316467 GCF_000002075.1 Aplysia californica | reverse complement strand
AAGAAGAAGAAGAAGAAGAAGAAGAAGAAGAAGAAGAAGAAGAAGAAGAAGAAGAAGAAGAAGAAGAAGAAGAAGGAGAAGAAGAAGAACAAGAACAAGAGGTGGGAGAACAAAAAGACGATCAAGAAGAGCAAGAAAAAGAACAAGTGCCCGTCAGGCACCCATAAATCTTCTATTTATTTATGTCCTTAAGGACAACTTGACGGATGTCTTCTTGCCCTTTAGTCACAAAACGGGTCGATAACAGAAGCTGCCCACTGTGCACTCAGCACCTCTGACCCAGGCTGGTCGAAGGGACAATCCGGCCAGCAAATTGCTAGATCAGGTCAAACAGTTACTGAGTAGACTAATTGGCACCCTTAACCTGCAGCCAGATGCTGCTCGAGAATTTGTATAAGATGTTTTGGGTACAGATGTTCCGTACAATAAATAACTTTAAAAAAATATATAATTTGCTCTTCCTTCTCCAGATTTCTAGGTCTCTTTTTTTTCTCTGTCTGTGTTTCTCACTGCCCCCGCCCCCACTCCTCACCCTCTCTCTCTCTCTCTCTCTCTCTCTCTCTCTCTCATGTATGTTCGTGGAATTTATGTGCGAACTTCTTGAGAACATTCAACAAATACCACAGACTAAGAAACGGTAATTTTGTTAAAATCACAATTTAGGACTTTGAAGTTCTCAAAAACTGACTGACGAGGTGGGGTTTTTTGTCTTTGTTTTTGGAAAACAAAGTGTAGGCAAATTAGTCAAAGAGAAATTGCAATTCACTTAGAGTGAGCATAACATTGGTCATGTGTCCCGAAGAACAGTTCGGAATAAGAACATATTTTCGAAATTGTATAGGTTTCACTCTCCTTTTGGAACTGTAAGGTTACTTGAGAGGCTGGACCTTCGGATGTCCATCTGTAACAGGACTGAACAGATGGATAGCCTTAACCCCGCCCCTCCCCTTCCCTTGCTCCCCAACTCCCCCCTCCCCCCTCCTTTAAAAAAAAAG
>NW_004797456.1:313414-314470 GCF_000002075.1 Aplysia californica | reverse complement strand
AAAAAAAAAAAAAATTCTGTGTATGCACTAAAACTAGTTTCGATGAAATTCCACTAGTGTTTGAAATTGTTTGTCAAAATATTCGAACACGAATTCTTAGTCCCAAGTTAGAAATTAGTTGTTTTCTAAAGTATATCTCAGATTTTATTTTTTTAAATGGAGATGAAGAGTTTTACAGAATCTGTACAGATTTGCCGTCGTCACGTAGAATAATTTGCATTCAGCCACAGAAAATTCACACGCAATATATTTACAAATCACAACTTCAATCTTATTTCTCACGTAGCTGTCAACTCCCATCATGAATACAGTTACGCTCCCTTTGTGAGAGCAAGAAAAGAAGTGGTAAAGGGATCGCTGGATCGGTGACAAATAAAGAGAGATCTGACGAAATCAAGGGGACATGTTTTATAGCTCTCCGTAGCCATGGCGTAATCTGTAGGATGCGGAAATTAAAGTGTCTGTTTCTTTTCCTTTCGCAATTTTCAGTTGTTTCTTGTACTGCCGGTGTTGTCTCTTTTGAAGGGCGGCATCTTCCATCTCCCTTCTGAAATCCTTATCAATTCAACAGTGTTGAGCAAGAGAGCTGAACTTTTATCTCAAACAGACTATACTGATTACTTTTGACACCAATGAGTAAGTATTGGAAAATATTTACAAAAAGACAAAAGCGTACCATATCTATTAATCTTAACAGACATTATACTTTTCAAGAATTCTCACTCAATGTACAATTAATGCACAACACGTGTAAAAAGTGTAAACAATATTTTTTCATCTTTAGAACCCTGAGGTAAAATCCAATAATGTTTTGGCAAGAATTAGTAATGGCAGTGCGGAGGAAAGCGCTGAAAGCAGTATTATCTCGAAATGGGATTTAAGACACTGTGGGATGATAGGAGAAGATTAAGAGAGTGCAAGAGGCTTACATCATATAATATATAAAGATGACAAATAAAAGCTGGGTTAAAGACTAACGCGTAAAGATTTAACACCATAAAAACTGACCATGGCCACTCGTTGTTAAATGTGCTCTCTCTCTCTCTCTCTCTCTCT
>NW_004797456.1:309274-312276 GCF_000002075.1 Aplysia californica | reverse complement strand
AGAGAGAGAGAGAGAGAGAGAGAGAGAGAGAGAAGGGGGGGGATAAAAAAGGGAGTTCGGTTGGTGGGGGCAGATGGCGAGAGACTGAAAGTGGAATAAAGAAAAAAAGATGAATCATAAAAAGTTCATTCATTCAAGCTTTAGAAACCACCACCACTGCCACCAACAACAACCTACAAAACATTTCTGACAAAGAAAAAACAGTGTGAAAAATAGACAACATTTTGGGAGTTATTCGGGGACTGTGAGAATGCACTACAGTTGGATGAGGAGTCCAGCCGAGCCCGAGTCAAAACAGGATCTCTGTAGTAGCTGCAGGCGTTAAGACTTTCAGACACATTAATTAGTCGTTCAGGTCGCCCCCTCCGTTTTCTCCCCAATTTCCTTCTTTGCTTCCCTCTCTTATGGCCAACCACAAATCCCCTAGGGAAGTAAGTTCGAGGTTGAGGTATATTTCTCTGACACCAATGGTAAATTGGTCGTTCACCTCAGGATGGAACATGGGCGTTCTGCAGAAAGAACTGAGTGAAGGCTGTACAATTGAATGCTCTTGGACACGTTCTTTGTCTAAAAATCTTCAATCACAAACCAAGGCGTAAGATAAACTGTATTGAGGGCGGTGTCGGTGACACACACTTTTTCTCTCACAAACCAACACACACAGTTGCCATTCCCTCCACTGCCACCACTTCTCTCTCTCTCTCTCTCTCTCTCACTCTCTCACTCTCTCTCTCTTTCTCTCCCCAGTAATTTGACACTGACACAGACGGTGTTGAATTGAAAGATCAAAGTAAAAAAGTGAGAAAAGTAAAGACCTGGCCAGACTCAAAGTTCAAGTTACATTTCTCTTAGGTTTAGTCGGTAATAACCCCCTCTTCACCTTCTGGAATATAGACCTTCAATTTTTTTTTCGGATCCTGAAAACTCTTATGGTAGATTTTTTTCTTCTTCTTCTTCTTCTTCTTCTTCTTCTTCTTCTTCTTCTTCTTCTTCTTCAAAACAATGAGTTTATTAGTACCCGTTAGTTGTTGCTGCTGAGGCTTTTTACATCGTCTTTATATCCTTTGTTATCGTTGTTCTTATTGTGGTGGTTGCTATTGTTGTTGTTGTTAACACCTTTGCTTCTGCTGTTGTATTGGAGGATTGTTAGCCAACTCCAAATAGATTTAAATGTCTGAGTTTAGGTATTAGCGCTACACTTCTCTGCTCAATAGAGCTCAGCCAGAGGCAGGAAACCCTCTTTCCCGACGTCGGTGGAGCCAGCAATTATTTTGACCCCAAAAGTTCCAAAATGTTTGCCCAAAAGTCTAATACATGTACTAAGGTTGTGGCATAGCAAAGGGCATGACAGAAAGGTCAAGACACTCCCAGAGCAAAGGTCAAAAGTCTAACTGCATTACTAATAGGAGTACCATATGAATGTCATAACCCCTCCCCTGAAAAATAATTTAAACAATAAAAATTAGAATTAAAGATTAAATATACGAATAAAATAAAAATAAATAAATTGATCTTGATTAGATTAACTTTGATTTAATAACAATACGTTTTCTAAATTAAAATCTTAATTTTAAAAAATAGAAAAATAATTCTTTAAAATGAAATATGAATTTAAAAATGAATAAATAAATATATAAATAAAAAGATAGATAGATAAATAGGATAGGTCAGAAGCATGGTGTAGAACAGGGATTGTGACGCACAAAAAACAATTTTCTGTTGACGGCGAAATTTTTGTTCCTTATCATTTCGACTCAGTCCGTCAGGGCCAACCCCTACCGAGTATGATACAGCATCATTACAAGTACCACAACTGCCACAGACATCGTCAATAATGGTTCTCCATTCATTCTTTTGCTCTGATGCTCCCCCCAAAAAACCCAACTACATTGTCCAAAGCCAGCCTTGCATGCGGCGGAACCGGAATACATTGGCTTACAATCATCTTCCAGAAAGCATGGAAAGAAAGAAAAGTACCAGCAGACTGGCAAAATGCGATAGTGGTGCCAATATGGAAGGAAAAGGGCAGCAAGAAAGACTGCAACACCTATAGAGGCATATCTCTTCTCAGCCATGCAGGGAAAATGTATGCAAAAGTCCTAGAGCTACGCATTCGCGCAAAAGCCGAACTTCTTTTCAGTGACGCCCAGTTTGGTTTTAGAAAAGGAAGAGGGTGCACTGATGCAATCTTCGCACTCCAACAACTGTGTGAGAGGGCTTTGGAATACGACAAAGATCTCCATCTCATATTTGTAGATCAAGAAAAAGCCTTTGATTGAGTAAATAGAAACAAGCTATGGAAGATCTTAGAGCAGTACGGCATCAAGGGACAACTGCTAGACCACATCAGGGCTATCTATGCCATCAGCAGAAGCGCTGTCCGAAATACCAGTGGAACATCGGACTGGTTTCCAGTAACATCCGGAGTCAGACAGAGCTGCAATCTCTCCCCTCTGCTCTTCGTGATCTACATAGACCAGATAACAAAAGAGGCCAATCCAGACCCAAAGGCACTCAACGAACTCATGTTTGCAGACGACCTGGCAATGGTTAACAACAAGACCCAGCTACAGGATCGTATGAACCAACTAAATGCGAACTGCGAAAAATATGACATGAAGATCAGTATTAGCAAGACCGAAGTCATGACAATTAGCAGGAGACCAGGCAAAGTGGATATCAACATCAATGGATCCCAACTAAAACAAAGCAGAGAATTCAAATACTTGGGCAGCATTTTCACAGAAAACGGAAAATTAGATCGAGAAATAGAGACTAGATGCCAGGGAGCCAAAGCAGTCAGCTACCAACTCGGCCCTCTCCTGAAACATTCCAATATCCCCATGAGCACCAAGGCGAAGCTCATCAACGCCATTTTCCTTCCAACGCTCACATATCAGTGCCAGACCGTAGAGAGGAAACTGGTCACATGCGAGATGAAATGCTTAAGAAGAGCGATCAACAAAACAAGAAGAGACAAAATTAAAAATAAAGTCATAAGG
>NW_004797456.1:304671-307480 GCF_000002075.1 Aplysia californica | reverse complement strand
AAGAAGAAGAAGAAGAAGAAGAAGAAGAAGAAGAAGAAGAAGAAGAAGAAGAAAGAGTAGAGACCAAATGACAGACAGACAGACAGACAGACAGACAGATAGAGAGATAGAGGAGCAGACAGACGGACAGACAGAGACAAACAGACAATAGAAGGATGGTGTGTCGTTTTTGTCATTTATGCTGCTTCAGTTTCAACAATTATTGAATTGTTCAGCACTCATAATATACGAAAAAAATGGAGACATTCATGCGCAAAAGATAGAGTGGAACAGAATGCCATACAAGTGTGAGTCCGTTGGAGTAAACATTACTCTCAATGTGTGCATGCGGGATCAATAGAATTAGATGAAATCCGTGCAAGGAAATAGTTAACTAAACTGAATAGTATTTTATTCACATTTTGATGCCGGTTTTTTAAAATATCTAATTTATTTCCCTCAATGTTTTGGGATATAAGCGACATAAATACTCAAACATTTTTCTGACGACGTGCTGCATCATCTTTCCCCACTTATGCAATTCATGAGGCATTCCATAGCAAGCTCACATTTTGCTAAACAGGGTCCTTTGAGCCTCGATTCAATACATTTTTACTTAAAGGGAGGGGGGGGAGGGGGGTTACACCTGAAGGCTCTCCCGCTTATTACTGGACCGAATTTTACCAAATTTCACAAATATAACAAGCATGGTAAGGAGTCTTAAAAACCGCAATCAAATTTGAGAAAAACGTTTCCTTGGATACGGCGGCCATATTGGATTTTGTTGACAAGTCTTACGTAATGAATACTGCACTTATCGCTCATGGAAATTAATCGTTGTTTTGCAAGCGTGTTTACAAACACTAGATCTAAATATTTATCTGTTTTTTTTTTTCCCTAAACGAATTAGAAAATTTTTAATGAATTTTTTCCTGAGGTAGCATTCAAGTTTGCAAAAAATCCATGAAAAATCCACACTCCAGACACCACTAACAAAAATCTATTCCATATATCAAAACTTCAACCGCCAATTTTTAATATTACATCTTCTCTTCATTCTGTGAATATTTCATGAACATTAGATGAAAAATGTAGGAGTTAATAAAAAAACGTATAGAGAAAAGTAGCGTTTTGAGAAAACGGCTGGTAAGGAAAAATAAAATACTGACTTTATGAGGAAAATGGCAGTGACAAACATGCCTGGTATGGGGAAAAATACGGTTTTTGGGAGTTCTTAGGCAATGAAATATTTTGACCTTGGGGGTGTACCCCTTAAGAAGACTCATTTTCCTTGGTCCCAGGTAGATTGGTTAGAGGCTTCAACTCTCCCTCGGCAGCGTCTGATGTGCACTGATCTGCCATTCATTACAGTTGTCAGCTTTGGATGCCGAGAGCCATAAATAATAAAAGTGAGCATGAATAAATTCCCTCCAGTGTGAGGAATAGCACAGTGGCGTGTTTCTCCCAAACGAAAGAAACAAAATAATCCTTTTCACCCCACGCGATAAGTAGCTCTACTGTTCCAACGATCTATCTGTCCGTGACTTTATGTTATTCCATGATAGTAGTCTCTGCCTTGTTACTTCCCAGACCCCTTCTTGCTTGCCATCTGGTATTTATTTTTGAAGTGGGTTATATTTCTAAGGGACAAAAATTTTACAATATTCTAATTCTATATTTTATTAGAAGCCTCGGTGATATTCTTGATATTTGACAGACTAGTTCGTTGCTTTTCTTGTCTATCTATCTGATCCTGCTCACTCTCCGGTTAAACCACATTTCAAAGACGATGCTTTATTCTCAAAATCTTTGTGTACAGTTCTTACTTCTGATCAGTAAATGAAAGAACAAGACGAAACGGCTCTGTATACACAATCTTTGAGTGTTAGTCGGATGTTGAGAGTTCTAAACAATTAATTGTTCTTTTCACAGATCTAAGCTTCTGCTACGCCTACTCTTATTGTAATTTACACGTTGTTTCTCCCATCTTCAGTACTTGTTGCACCTTGGTTCTTGAACTGGTACTCTTCTTCTGTTTTCTCACTATCCATTATATTGCCGGTTTGCTGTTTCGCCTTGCAACATCGATATCACTGCGGTTATCGTCTTCTTCGCACGTGTGTCTAGGATGCATTGCTCATTTGTTTCTTTACTTCACTTTCATTGATGTTAAGATCTTACTTATTATCTGCAGCAAGACGGTATCGTCAGCATAACTGAGTTTGTCGATGTTTTTGCCACCAATGATTTTCCCCTTTTGTTTCCAGCACAAATTTCACATAATACTGATGTCTTTTCCATCAATGCCAATTTTCTCAGTGCACTCTACAATTTGATGTTGCAGTCTTCCTCAAACACAATGGATTAGTCTATATATATATGAGCATGAAGCAGGCATTTTGGACCTGAATCTGCTTTTGCCCGATGTTATTTACGAGGAATATGCCTATAATGGTGCCACTTTCTGCTCGGATAACCAAATTCCTCCGCAACTTCTTTCCCAACTTTTACCCTAGGATGTTTTCATAATGTGTGGCTTGAGACATAATACGGTCCTGTGGTCTGCGCATCCGGTAGCTTTTTCCTGTCTTGGTAGGATTACGCAAACAGATTTCAGGGGATGCTCTGTGAGATGTATCCTGTATCATACATACTGTTGGACAGGTCTGTGGGGTGTCCATGCAGAACTCCTCTGGCTGGGTGGTTCATCATTTCTGTTGTGATCCCATCTTCTCTCGATGACTTAGCCGGTTTATGTTTTATTGCTTGTACAACTTCAGTTCAAAGCATTTTAGGGTCTGCTTTGTTTTGTGTGTGTGTGTGGGGGGGG
>NW_004797456.1:300431-304044 GCF_000002075.1 Aplysia californica | reverse complement strand
AGAGAGAGAGAGAGAGAGAGAGAGAGTAACGCAGTGATGGAGTAAGCCCACGCAAGCCATGCCACTGCAAGTGCAAGCACACGCAGCTTGTGAAGCGAGAGAGGGCCTCGGCGTGCTGCAGACCTCGATCTAGCCCGAAACCTAGCAACACGGACGCGTAATGTGCCACCAACGATGTCAATCGCAAGAGAAAACGCCTTTCAATTAACAAAAAATACTAAATAATCCAGGCTGTTGACTAAAAGCAAGCTTCACTGGCAGAGATTTGTTGTCAGTTCAACATTCCACAAGGGTCGGTTCACACCATTATCAAGGATAGAGAGAAGATAGTGGCAGCATACTGCAGTGGGAAGTTTGCTCTGGATGGAAAGAAGATGAGACTACCCGATGCAGATGCAGTGGACCAAGCTCTTCCGGTGTGGTTTAAGGAGGCAAGGAGAAAGTTGGTGCCAAAACCCCTGTTCGTGGGTACTTGTGGCAAGGGCAACTACCCATGAATAAGTACAGCTGGATTAGTCCACATGCTTACTTTCCTTGCATTTCTGATTTAACAGGGATCGGATATAACAGGACATTTTTTTCTACTCCCACCATCCCTGTTATATTAGGTTTCCACTGTATCATCTTTTTTATATTTGGCGTTTCCTTTCTATATTGCTCTATGCCTTCATTTCTTAGAGCAAACAAATCAGCTGTTCACTTCTGTTTGGTATAATATTTTTCTACAGGCCTTTCCGTTTGCTTCATTCTACGAGCAATATTTGCAGGCCTTTGATTCTCTGGGTTATCCTTTATTTTATTCAACTATCTTTGTTATTTATGTTTCTGACTGAAGTTCATATCTGAGTATTGCATTGTTTCTGGAGCTTTTCCTCATGATAATGTAGTCTATCCGCTGTCTGCTCACATCCGCTGGGTTTTTCCATGTGTACAGTCTTCTGTTGGAGCGTATATTACTTTATTTTCAAAGCAGCCTATGTTATCAGGGAATCAACTGTAACCTACTTTCGCCCTTCCCCACCCCCTTCCTACCTTACTTTTTCTTTCACTGTTTCCCTCTCCCAATCATCGTCTAAGCTTATATAATATCGGGAAGAGCGGGGCGGTATTGAAATGAGAGCCTTCCGGAAATCAAGCGTACGCAAAGCTTTTTGGCTTTCGTTAAGGCAGTAGCCCCAGCTTCCTGTGTCCTTCGCTCACTGTCGCCATTGTTTTTCTTCACATTTTTTTTCTCTAATTTCATATTGCTCCTCGGGCAAGTATTTTGAATGTGCTGTGTCTTTTTAGATGTCTATAGATTTTTGCCGCCTTGAGTACATTCCCAGCTAATGTTCATCTTCGTGAATTCTTGTCTCAATGATCGATTTCTTTTATGTCCTGTCCAAAAGGCTCTATGGAATTTTCAATAGCTCTTCTCTTCAAAGACATTACCGGTTTTCATTATTGATTTTGTTCACTGTCTGAGTCTCACAACTTTGGACACCTTGAACATGTGTGGATTCATCATGTAGAGATTTTAATTTAACAATGTTGTTCACACAGTTTGGTCAATGTCGCCCAGTGAAATGATTTAATTTCTCAGTATAATAAGTAGTGACACACAATAATTATACATATTTAGTAAGTAAAAGTGCATACATTTCCCTCGTTTGTCTCTTTTTTTTCAGATGCTCCAAGTCTGATGTACGTTATTGATAATGTTTCCGCTTGCCTTAGCTTTGTTTGTCGTCAGTAATTTTTCCCAGGACAACGCTGATGTCATTACGGTCGTATAGGAGGCTCGGTGTTTACCTGAATTAATTAACTAATTCAATCATTCGTGTGTAGTTTAAAAAAATGTTCGCTTTCAATGAGGGTGCAGGAAAATGGACAACTTGTTTGGTTTTTTTCTTCTGTTAGCCTCTCCTTTCGTATTTCCATGTTATTTCTCCTTCGACTCTACATAATGTATTCTTTTTCTCATCTCTGTCATTTTTGTTTGAATAATGCAAGGTGTCTTATATTTAAAATTGTATAACGTTCATTATAACTAAATCTAAGAACGGGTTAGTTGGCCTATTGTAGGAGAAAAACAAAGCAACAAAACAAGGGAGGGGAGTGGGTGGTGGCGAAAAACAGTCTGCTGTACCTTCAAAGAGACTGGAAATATTCCACTTGACGTTGTGCCACTGCAAACCCCAATGTCTTCAGTCAAAGAGGAGACTGACATCACCTCACTGTACTTTCTATTTTTTATACTGTCATCAAAGCAAAGAATAAAACAAAAAAACAAAAAAACAAAAAAACCCAGACCTATAATACTCCACTCTCGCCTTCAGATGTCTCATTTTGTGCTTATTACAGCAGTGAACTAGTACCAAAAAACAATAAAATAAAAAAGCACGCATCAGATAATCAGAGCAGCACATAATTGATCTAAATAATTTATTATGCAGACGAGAATTGGTGCGTACGCGCACACCAAAGAAACACTAAGAAAAACCTCAGCAAATGACTTTTGTTTAATTTGCTACCCCAACGATGAAAGCAAAAAGAAACTTATATAATGGAAGAGCAACACAAATACATTATGTGAATATATCTTCTTAGACAGATCGGAACAGATTATTGACCATAAAAACACCTGACCGACTTACTCTACGGTAGTAATCTAATATCATTGCTATTGTGGACAATTCGTCTAACCTTTGTACTGTTAACGTTTCTACCGTGACCATTATTAGTACTTCCCTTCCCCCCTTGCTGTCAATAAGAGACGTCCCGTTCACTGGGGGCTCGGGCAATATAATCAAACCAAATGATAGGTGATTTAGTGTGTGTAGTACCATGACAGGTACTTAACGCGGTCCGTGGTTGATTGACTCACAAAACTGTTTTCTCTCCGTTTGGCCAATGTTTTCTCCCACCTATACCTGTGAGCACCATTTGCATTGTAGATGAGGGTCATAAAATACAAGGCGTACGTTTATTTAGTTAGAACGTTTATGTATCTATAAGTTTTTCATACATAACTGTTTTTCAGCATAATATCTATCTATCTATCTATCTATCTATCTATCTATCTATCTATCTATCTATCTATCTATCTATCTATCTATCTATCTATCTATCTATCTATCTATCGACCGCTTGTTCGAACTATTCCCCCCCCCCCCCACCCGTCCTCTCAATTCAGTGCATCACTCGTTACGTTATTTATCTCCATGTTTAAGTAGATCGTGCGGGGCTTAGATATTCACTTCCTTTCGAATTTCCTTTCGAAAAAGAAGAAAGACACACAAAAATGCAAACCAACACATTATGAAGGCACGACAGGACATTGATCGAGAAATCCGTTTTGTATGGGCCAGACTCTTTATTTATTGTTAATACAAGCTTTCGTCCACTCTCCACATGGGAAAAACAATAGATCTCACATGGAAAAGCAATGAGAGGGCGGGGGTAAAATTACAAACATTACAGGATGATTTGGGATTCTTCTATACACATGAGACCCGAAGCTGGAATCCGTGATGAGTTTATGTATAGGCTTGTTGTCTTACGACGAAAAAGGTGAAGCTTTTTGGAAACATGTTTTTCTCAAAAGTCGTATTCTTCGCCCTGGAAACACGTA
>NW_004797456.1:287931-295431 GCF_000002075.1 Aplysia californica | reverse complement strand
TCTGAGACGTTCAGATACAGATAGAAATGTATAAGAGGAGAATCGAGATAGATTGAGTGAGAGAAGGACAGAAAGAGAGAGAGGGAGAGAGAGAGAGAGAGAGAGAGAGAGAGAGAGAGAGAGAGAGAGAGAGAGAGAGAGAGAGAGAGAGAGAGAAAGGGGGGATAGAGAGAGAGAGAGAAGAAAAGAGAAAAAGAGAAAGAGGGAGAGAGATTCAGAGGGACATAGGCGGAAGTGTAGAGGAGACAAAAACAGACAAAGGTTGATAAAGAGCTGAGAAAAATGAAAAAGGAATAAGTTACGAAATGTACATTTTTTTGTTGTGTGAATGAGAGAAAGAGAAAAAGAGAAAATGCACGTAGATAGATAGATATATAGATAGATAGATAGATAGATAGATAGATAGATAGATAGATAGATAGATAGATAGAGAGAGAGAGAGAGAGAGCGAGAGAGCGGGAGAGCCAGAAAGAGAGCTGAGAGAGAGAGCGAGAGAGAGTGAGAGAGATAGAGAGAGAGAGAGAGAGAGAGAGAGGGGGGGGAGGGGAGAGAGAGAGAGAGACAAGGCGACACAGAGAGGAAGAGAGAGGTCACAAAACGGAAGCAGACGGAATGCGTAAATATTACAGGATTATGACGACGTTCTCCATAAACGCCAAAATTTCCAGGAATCTATGCCAGAGCACGCCGGAACATCCACGACATTAATAGTTTGTCTGAGCAAATTTACTCACGGTGAGGTAACAATCTGCAGACACGCGCCTCTGTAAACACAGGAGACAGCCACCCGCCGCCTTCTGCTTTTTGTCTCTCTGTCTTCCGGTCAGACGTTCGCTCTCTCATTTTATGGGTTCGGCTACGTCGCAGGCTATATACAGTTGTCTACTTGTCCATAGTAAGCGAAGCCACTTTTTTCAATTTTGAGTAGAAATTTTTAGTAGTTTTACGCCGACATTGGTACGATTCAGATCTGTAAGGGTGCTGGACTGAGAGGGAAACAACATCCCAGCAGGAAGACCAATATACTCGATGCAAATTTTTCTCCATTGTGGGAACGGAACTCTAGTCTCCTGCGTGCGACAGCAAAGAGCCTAGCCACTCCAATACAGACGCCGTATATTCCTTTTAGCCGAAAAATGAATTAATCACACGAGTCATAAAGCTGGTATTGTTTTTAAAAATTGAGAGTTAACTTAACCGTATTAGATTATGCTTCCGAAGAAACAACGTTTGTTTTGCTTATCTGGGTCATCTAAGAACGAGTTTTGCAGAATAAAATCGTGAGAAAGCAAACTATTGGGAGTGCAAAATAATGGCTTAATTAGCAGCAGTAGTAGTAGTAGTAGTAGTAGTAGTAGTAGTAGTAGTAGTAGTAGTAGTAGTTTGTTAGAGGAGATGTGTGCCTTAAGAAACCCACCGTCTTATTCTTGCACTTGTAATCATAATAGCAACATTACTACAGTACCCTGTTCAAAATATGAAAAAGCTGTGGGTATTTACACTAAAAGGCTTCTTACTCCAAATGAGAGTCGTGATAATTTTAGCCCTTCCCTCTTTTTAACGCCGGTATCCTACACCCTCATTGACACAATCTAGATGATATTGAAGATAGGCTGTCAACCTGAGTTGAAAAGGATACAAGATCCCAGCGGAAAGACCGAGAGATTCGATTAATAAATGTGAGGCAGCATGGTGGAATCAGGCTCTCGTCAAAATAATCAAAATGAAGAAACCTGCATTTTTCCGTAGGTCTTTGAATTTTTATCAAATTTTTGTTTTTGGCTCAACACCTTTCATGCCCAATAAAGAACTCATTTCTGTGTGGATTTTTCTGAAAAAACGTTGATTAAAGGCACAAAAAATGTAAATTTTTAGTTACCAAGGACATTTAAGCTAGAGAAAAAACTAATTTTTGGCGGCCATTTTCTCACTAATTTTGCCTCTAAAAATAGATGACCCCCATCTCCTTCATTCACAAATATCTAAACTTGTATTCAAGATAAATGGGCATTTTTTTCATACTATACAGACAATTGAACAAGCTTTAAGAAGATACCAATAACTCGACATGCCCAAAAATTGACGAGAGCCTGATTCCACCTCGCTGCCTCACAAATGTGTTTCCATTCGGGAATAAAATCGAGTTTTCTGCGTGTCACGGCAAAGCGCTCAAAGCGATAAACCACACACACCAGTTTAACTTTCACTGGCCATCAAGGTATTGAACGCACTTTCGAATGACCTACTAGAAAGCTAAATTCGATCGCAAAAGTAAGGCAGCACCGTCTATCTTTTTGTTCTGTTTACAAAGAAACATGGTTTTCATTCGTTCTTTGTTCATGTCCAAAAGAATAGTTGAACAGCGTCTTTTCTAACCTGATCCTTGACAGAACAAAATGTTCGGCATTTTCTTCAGAATTGCGCCACGTTCATTAAATATTGAGAACAACATTCAGAAATAAACCAAGTATTTATCAAAATCTTTTGATGTTGTCTCTATAATAATTCTACGTGAGTGGAGGAAAGTGTCGGGATCTTCGACAAACTTTGGAGCTTCTCCACGTCAGAAAAGCAATCCCTCAAACAATAGATAAAAATTCTAATCCTTTTATGAGTTACAATAGCTGAGAGCGGAATTCCCAGCTTTTCAGAGAGACAGTCACCCAAAAATCGGATAGGCCTCAGGCGGGTTAAGCGTATTTTAGGGCTGGGCTTCGTTAAGGGGAGCAATAGGATGTTCCATAATAGGGAGCTCCATCAGCAAAACGCGTGCTGTTTCCAATCTTCTCAACGTCTGATTTCCGCAACAAATATCTTTGTGATCACGACAAGTCTCGAACATGTTGGGGAACATGCTACAGATTTCGTGAGTTATCCATGTCCCAAGGAAGTATTAAGATGACGCAACAAAGATGATAGCGTACTTAGTTATGTTTTTCATTTGCGCAGTGTTTTAAATGAAGAGACTAAAATAATATTATGGCCTGCGTGTATTTATGTGGGTTTTTTTTGGGAGGTATCAATTTTGGACATTAAAAAAGTTACGATAAATTTAGGTATGTAAGTGCCTGTCTTGGATAGCTTGCAGAGTTTTAAGCACGATAGACACAAAGTGCGAAAGTGTTTGTTTGTTTGTTCATCGTCGTTTTGGTTTTAGCGGATAAACTAGAAGAGCGATAGCATCGAACGCCATCTTTAAAATTGTAATTACTATTTGTCTTTGGTGCATTTTGATCTTCAGTTTCACAAACAGGAAGACCTTGAAAGAGAGAGAGAGAGTGTGCGTGTGTGTGTGTGTGTGTGTGTGTGTGTGTGTGTGTGTGTGTGTGTGTGTGTTTGTATGGAGAGAGAGAAAGAGAGTGTGTGTGTGTGTGTGTGTGTGTGTGTGTGTGTGTGTGTGTGTGTGTGTGAGTGTGTGTGTGTGAGAGAAAGAGGGAGAGAGAGAGAGAGAAAGATAGAGAGAGAGAAAGAGAGAGAAGGGGGGGGGGGTCAAAGCACCGTGCCTTCCGCCTTCCACAAGATCCAGGTGGCGTTGATAAACTGTTTTCTCCGAATGTCTTTCCTTTGTCCTCACGTCTCACACATAATCTGCCCAAGGACAGATTATCTTATGAAACTGTTCAAAGAATAATCATTCTAATTTCTGTGTACAAAAGATTAACCTTTATTATTGATAGTTGCCATTGTTGTTGTCGCAATCTTTGTTATCATATTCGTAGTTGTTGGCGTCGATTTATATTAGTCTATCAATGCATGATCATGCAATTCGACATCTGACATCTGACTCATCTTTCTTCGGATGCAGGTCCATGTATGTGTGCGTTCGTGTGTGTATGAGTGTGTGTGTGTGTGTGTGTGTGTGTGTGTGTGTGTGTGTGTGTGTGTGTGTGTGTGTGTGTGTGTGTGTGTGAGAGAGAGAGAGAGAGAGAGAGAGAGAGAGAGAGAGAGAGAGAGAGAGAGAGAGAAAGATAGAGATGTGTGTGTGTGTGCGTGAGTATGTTATGTTTGTGTGTTTTAAGTGCACTTACATGTGTATGAGTATTAGTGTTGAGCCCCCTCTCAAAAACACATACACACACAAACACGCACACACACACACGCACACACAGTGACAAACAGACACATACACACACAATCACACTTAGACACAGACATGTTCTGTCGTTTTCCCTCTATCTCTATCTTTTTCTGTCAGTATTACTATTTTGTTGTTGTTGTTGATGTTGTTGTTGTTGTTGTTGTTGTTGTTGTTGTTGTTGTTGTTTTTGTTTTTGTTATATCAGGCTCATTTTCCAACATCCTCGTCTTATTTCTAACTGTCCATCTCTCTACCTTATTTTGTTTTTGAATATCGCTGTACCGTTCCTCTATCCACAGAATACTGCACACAATATTGAATCAGTTCCGGGATATTTGTAACAATCAATAGCATTTTACTGATTCAGCGCATGTTCTCCGTCTTTTAGGCCGCAGTTTCTGCGACACGAAATGATTATGTCTCAATAATTGAGTGTGAGCAAGTTTTGTTAGGGTTTGGGAGGGTGTTGGGGGGTGGGGGCGCTAGAGAAGGAAAGAAAAGAAAAGGGGAGGGAACTTTAAGGGGGGGGTGGGTGGGGGAGGGGGCTCTCTTGAATACAAACCAATTGTCTTGCACTTTCAGAATGATCATAATCTATTCATCTATTTTAGTCCACCTGCATGCATCACTGTTGGCACGTATTGTGTTTTGTCTTTGGTTTTATAGATCGACTTCATATTTGCTATGCTATAATCTGGTTTCCTGGCTCTGTGACGGCGTTGCATTTCATTCCAAGGGGCTTCGAAGTGCCAGAAATCCTTCGAAATGATATATTTTTGTCTAACGGTATTTTGTGGTTTTGGTCGAAAGGCTGCTGTAGCGCACTTTGTCTTTTCACCACGTCTATGGTAGGCCCGCCATGAAAAATGTGTCCTAACAAACCACAGAGACGAAAAGGAAATGTGAAAATAAATAAATTTTGTCATCACTTAAGAGCATTCGCTGTGGGGAAATGTCATTCTCGGATAACAGCAAATCAGGTTGTATTGAGTTGATCGATCTAACAAACATTGCATTTGCGGGCGAGAGGGCAAAAAGTGTATTACTCTCAGTACGTTTATTTTAGTCAAATGAATTTTTTCAAAAATCCTTGGCAACAATTATTGTGAAATACATAGAACTGGGTATTTTAGAAATTAAAAAAATATTTTTTTATAAGTCACAACGGTGAATTGCATGTACACTAACGACGACAAGAACATCATCAACATCAGCAACAGTAGAAGCAACAATAACAACAACACAACAACAATATTAAAGCACAGCAATTTTAATTTCTCTTGGGACAGTGAGTGGCTAAGGCCTGGGAATTTTGTCAGGGCCAAATGCTCTTACAACGTTAGCACGGGCGGATACCATGTGGGTTGTTTTCACTCTCGAAAGAAACACGCGGAATCCATGGACATTGAAAAAAAGATTATGTTACCAATTTTCAATCCATTTTGAAAGGGGTGGGGGGGGGGGTCGATTCTAATTTAGACTGAACACGCTTAACGTTTCAACTTTCCATTTGTCTATTGATCTGCTGAAGTTTGACTCTTGTGTTTAAGGTTACAGAGATCAGCCGTAACACGAACCGTCACACGAAAAGGGTCGATATGATGAAAGAAAACTCTGTCCTCTGCCTTCCAGTATTTTTGCCGTTGGTGAGGGGGGTTACAAATCAAATAAAAGAAATTATTTACGCGCAATTACAATAGATACGGGCATATTAAGATATTAGACGTCTTTTTATATTACGTAAAGGTTTTTTTAGTTCATGATATATTCCAAAGTTCAATTCCATTCGATTGACGTTTTTCGTATGATTTATGAATTGGTCAATGTCAATAAAACGGGAACACAGGGCGCCCAATACTTTGTTGAAAATTAATTATTCTACGAACAAAAATCTGAAAAAAGACTCATTGAAATGGTCATCATTTCTTTTGAAAAGACATCATTCCCTGATTGAGACTCGAACCCACATTTGTATTCAAGAGTCTATACCAGCTGATGGGAGGAAAGCGCTACAAATCGCCGAGGAGCCGGAGTCGACGACGAGCTGTCTTCACAAAGAGCCGAACGCCATCAAACAGGACTAAGGCGGACACTAACCCGCGGTTTCATCAGCTCATCCCAACAGCGGAGGAGTGGGAAACTCCCGACAAACCTTTCCCCCTTTCACGATCCAGACCAAAAAACATCCCCACGACCCCCGGCTGACCAAAAGAAACTAGCCAGTTAATGAACCACCCTGGACTGATCCACTATCGCACGCGGCTCCCACACCCACTCAACGACTTCTGGAGGGCTCGGGCCAGAGGGGCTTTATCCTTCTTAATAGATGCTCGCTATTTTAGAAAATGTACTGTTATTTTCTCAGGACACCCGTCTCCCCTACGCGCTTCACATTCTCTCTATCTCTACTCTCTCTCTCTCTCTCTCTCTCTCTCTCTCTCTCTCTCTCTCTCTCTCATTCACTCACTCACTCACTCTGTCTCTATCTCTCTCACTCACTCTCTCACTACCCCTCTCTCTCTATCTCTCGATCCGTGAGGGAGTGCTCTCATCATATTTTTTGTTTATCGACCTATGAATTTCGATCAGCTATTTATCCCCTATCTCTTATCTTCCCTCTCTCGTTCCTATTCCTCCTCTTTTTCTTTCTTTATAACGCACAAGCTTAAAAAGCACCCCCGCACCTCTCCCCCCCCCCTCTCTCTCTTTCTCTCGCTATACCCCCTCTCTCTGTGTCCCTATCCCGACCACTCCCTCCAACTTTCTCCCCCTTTCTCTCTCTCTTTCTCTCTCTCTCTCTCTCTCCCCCTCCCTCTGTCTTTCTCTCACTTTCTCTCTCTATCAGCCTCTCTGACCTGTGCGTGACCATTCACGTTATTTCCCTCCAGTACAAAACGTAATTAGAAGCTGAGTGGGTCACTCCGAGAGCTAAAAGCTCACCGGCTGCAGTACCCCGTAACCCTCTGATAAAAGGTGAAATCAAATCTTTTGGAAGAAGAAAAAGCCTCGAATCTTAATTAACTGTCTGAACGTTTGCCAGTGTCCCCACGACATAGTCCGGCTCCGCGAGATGTTTTGTCTGTCTGTCTGTCTGTCTGTCTGTCTGTCTGTCTGTCTGTCTGTCTGTCTGTCTGTCTGTCTGTTTGTCTGTCTGCCTGTCTGACTGTCTGTCTGTCTGTCTGTAGGTATATCTGTTTGTCAGTATACCTGTTTGTCTGTCTATCTTTTCTTTCTCTGTCTCTCACACACACACACACACACACACACACACACACACACACACACACACACACACGCACACACTCACTCTCTGTTTCATGCCCTCTACTTTTCTCTGAACAGCTTGGGAAGTACGTATGGATATGGGTGTATGTATGTATGTATGTATGTATGTATGTATGTATGTATGTATGTATGTATGT
>NW_004797456.1:285000-287174 GCF_000002075.1 Aplysia californica | reverse complement strand
CCCCCACACACTCCACCAGAACAAAGTAAACACGATAGAGAACTGTACAAGCAGAGCTAACAAACAAAAAGGCAACAAAACTGCACAGGCAACAACAGCAACAGAAACACAAGTACGCAAACAAACATAACAAAGGAAGAAAGAAAGAAAGAAAGAAAGATTTTAGAAAAAAAGAAAGAAAAGAAAAGAAAAATAACACACGCTATGACAAACAATACAAAATAGCAACTCAAAATGAAAAATCGATAATAATAAGCCCACTTCCACACCTAAAATACCCGACATCCACAATACAATGTCTTCTACCCCCTTCCCCCTCCCTCAAATGACACCCCCACCCCTACTCTCAGCTCACGCAACGCTTTTCCAAACCGTCTTTTCTCTCTCTCACAACACCCCCTCTCCTTGTCCTCCCCTCTCCCAAACTCGTATTACCCCCAACCCCTACCCTCACCCGCCCATAACATCCCCATCCCCGACCCTCACCCGCCCATATCACCTCCAACCCCTACCCTCACCCGCCATAACACCCCCAAACCCTACCCTCATCCATCCATATCACCTCCAACACCTACCATCACCCGCCCATAACGCCCACAAACCCTACCCTCATCCATCCATATCACCTCCAACTCCTATTCTCACCCGCCCATAACGCCCACAAACCCTACCCTCATCCATCCATATCACCTCCAACTCCTATTCTCACCCGCCATAACACCCCCAAACCCTACCCTCATCCATTCTTATCACCTCCAACCCCTACCCTCACCCGCCCATAACACCCCCAAACGCTACCCTCATCCATCCACATCACCTTCAACTCCTACTCTCATCCATCCATATCACCCCCCACTCCTACTCTCACCCGCCTATGTCACGCCTCCCCTAACCTCACCCGCCAAAGTCCCTCTTCCCCCTTCTCTCACCCGCCCATAACACCCCCCCCCCTCGCCCCAAACTGACCCCAACCCTCACGCCACGCATTCCTCAGTCTTTCTTTTCTCACCCAAAAATTACGCCAACGCCTACTGCTTGCCCTCTTCGAGTCCCCGCCTGCTTTCCATAACAAGGAGTGAAGAGAGTGATCAATGACATTGGCACCACGACGCTCGACAAGAGACGCCTCACGTATGATTTATGGTAGACTTCCGAAACTGCTCACGAAGAGTAACTGGCTTGCTGTTTGGGGCTGCAATTATTCCTTTGTGACGACTGCCGTGGTACAATACGTAATAAACTTTGATAAATGAGTAGGTGGTCAAGGTTCGAACCCTTATGGGGTCTTGTTTTTTCACTCCCGTCGAAGATAATTTCCGCTGAGACTGGTGTCCTGTCTCAGGACAAGAGTGAGTGGGCGTTGTCCAGCTTTTTTTTTACAGAGACGAAAATTATTTCATTAGCAATAATTACAATTACATTCTTCATGAAACATTCGCATTTTTAATGTAATGCAGCTATTTCTGGAAAACTTTATTCTCGAATAAACAACACCTTAATTAGTAAAAAGATCAATATGGTTATCGAACGGCAGGTTTCTTTCTACCATCTTAACATTTTAAGAGATGTTGTCGTTGCTTTTGGCAATTCCTGACATAGCGAATGCAAGGTATAGAGCAAAAAAACCCAAACAACAACAAAACTATATTTAAATCCCCCGAAGCAAAATAAAGCACGTAAACAGAAGTGGGTTAGATGGTGCAGTCTTTGACAAATTGACAACGACCCTAAAATGCACCTACTCCATTGCAATATAACTAATTCTAAAAGTCTACTCCTAGCTCAGGAGTGCCCACACGCTTCTCTCTCGCCCTCTCTCTCTCTCTCTCTCTCTCTCTCTCTCTCTGTGTGTGTGTGTGTGTGTGTGTGTGTGTGTGTCTCTCTCTCTCTGTGCGTATGTGTGTGTCTCTCTGTCTCTCTCTCTCTCTCTCTCTCTCTCTCTCTCTCCCTCTCTCTCTCCCCCTCTCTCTACCCATGTGTGTGTGCGTGTGTCTCTCTCTGTGCGAGTGTGTATGTGTGTGTGTGTGTGTGTGTGTGTGTGTGTGTGTGTGTGCGTGTATGTGTGTGTGTGTGTGTGTCTCTCTCTCTCTGTGCGTATGTGTGTGTACCTGTCTGTCTGTGTCTGTGTATTTTCTCTCTCTCTCTCTCTCTCTCTCTCTCTCTCTCTCTCTCTC
>NW_004797456.1:283299-284900 GCF_000002075.1 Aplysia californica | reverse complement strand
TCTCTCTCTCTCTCTCTCTCTCTCTCTTTCTAATTCCTTCACTGTCTGTCTGTCTGTCTGTCTGTCTATCTTTCTGGTTCTCACTATCTCTCTCCCACACAGTCTTTTTTCTTTTCTTTTAACAGGCTTCGTCATTAGACGCCTCTCTTCCACCATAACCCTCTTTACACACGCCCTCACCCACATATTCAAACGCACGGGTATACTTCAAACTCATCTCTGTCCATTTTCTTCTGCAAAACTCTATCGTCCTTGTCCAAGTCAAGGTTATTTCCTTTATTACCGTTCTTTGTTTCCCTGCCTTTAAGCTTATTTAGGCTGTACATTTATTAATCAAGAACACGGTGAAAATCGAAATTATAATTGGTCATAATCTTCACCCTGTTATATTTGTTAAATTGTTTTACTTAGCTTGTGTTTTTGGTGACATTGACTTTTGCAATCTGATTCGATTAATCACATCCGACAAATAGGATATATTTCCATACTTTTCCTCATTCTAGTATCCATACAGGTTATTCGATCACATCCTCTCACAACCATTCTATATAGAATTAAAATGTCGCAACTTTTATTCTTTAGCTCTTTAAGAACGTAGCGGCCATATAAATGTATTATAAATGTCCCATCAGCAGTAGACCAAACGCAATGTGGCGAAACATTCCGAACCCTCATACACAGACCAGAAACACGGGTTTGCGTATTTCATGGTACGCGTGTTGCTGCCCGCTCTTTTAAAGTTCTTGATAAAGAAAACAGAATGGGAAAATCTTATAAACAATGAAGTTATGTCTCAAAACAGCGAGTCTTTAAGGGTTGTCGAACGACCGGAACACGCGTTAGTAGTGAGTCAATTGTTTGCTTCGGAGTCGGATTTTGTCAGATTATGATTCGACGTGCTTCTTTCTAACGATATTTTTTCATTATCAAGGATACGCTTCCACTACAAGGATAGAAATAGAATCGAGAAATCCCTAAAAAGTGTTGTATAATTTATAGTTATGTTAAGCACTATTCTTTTCCTTTCGACTCTGATCTGTGAAAGAACTGAAGTTGTTTTTAGTTTAATCTTTTTCGTACTTTTGTAGTTTTTATACAACCAAAGTTGGTAATTAGCGTTGAGTACCTAGAAGATGTTTCTCGTTGTGTATCTGTGTTTATTTATGTTGTCTTGTGTTGGAAATTGTCCGTGTTTTTATATTATATGTCTGCGCTTATGTTTTCTGATCTTAGTACCAACTTGTAAACTCTCTGGTAAGACAAAGCAAAGTTTAGTTTTGTTATGTTATGTTTTGTTTTGTTTTGTTTCCAAGAGAGAAAGTGACAGGGTGTCCATCTGTAAGGGAAGATTACGAAAAGAGGGAAATAAATAGTCTAGCTAAAAGGTTATTGACATAACACCACGGTCCGTCACCAGACAGTATTTTCTTCCTGGGCCATAAAGCATTGAAATTGTAATCGATTAAACACTGTCGGAGTATTAACAACTGGTAGTTTTTGCTTGATATTGTCCCAGGTAGTGTCTAACATACACAACAATTTCACAATATAAATGGATAGGTGGATAGATAGAAAAGTGTGCGGATGTGCTTATATATATA
>NW_004797456.1:278067-283177 GCF_000002075.1 Aplysia californica | reverse complement strand
AGAGAGAGAGAGAGAGAGAGAGAGAGAGAGAGAGAGAGAGAGAGAGAGAGAGAGACGTGGGCGTGAGGTTATGAAAAGGTCAGACTGCTTTTGGAGTACTTTTATCATCTACACGTTGAGCGTCTTCATTACGACACATAATTTATTCCGAGGGCGGGGCCCAGCAATTGGTTTCCGGGGTGCTATTATATGCTACCTTAGATCGTTAATAGAGTCTTGGAAAGAGGTGTGCAGCAGTATAAAAGGCAAGAGATGTTAAGAAGTGGGTCAGAGTACCTACAGTCAATTACATCAGAGTTGGATAAACGGGTCAGAAAAGAATAAATACAGAAACATTCAGACGTCTCAGGGTTTTTAGTAGTAAAACTGTGACAACCAATGTAATCGAAAAGTACTCCAAACAGACACCCATTTGTTGTAGACAGAAAAAAAACCCCATTTCATTTATCGTGAGCAGTTTTGTCAGTATTTTTTTTATGTAAGTGTTTTTAACCTCCCTTCCCCCTTTCTTCCTATCGACGTAATAATTTAGACACTTAGGGGGTAGGCTGCTGCCTGTCAGAGACAACCCACATTGAGAAGGGTAAAACATCCAGAAGAGAGAGACGATCACGAGTAATTATTTTTTTCGGGTTTTCTACATCTCTTCCAGAAAGGTAGTGATAAATGTGCGGCAACCCTCCAGCTTCAATCACCAGGAACAACAATTGCTGTCGTGTCTCTGTACTATTTGTATCAGTCCATTGTTTGAGGGAATGAAGCAACGATAGTACAAATCAAACCAGAAATTCTACTATTATACTGTTTTCGAAACAGCGCTTTACGCCGTACGAGACACAAATAGGTATTTTCCAAAGCAGAATATTTTTTTTTTTTTAATGTCAACTTGTAAGTCAGGTTACGAGATTGTGTAATATCACGGTTTGCATGAATACTTTTTTACATCGACATTATTGATTTGCCAAACTCTCAAGTTGGTCATACTTGTTGCTAAGCAAGAAACTTGAAATCTTTATACGCAGGGTGCCTTTGGGGGAAAACCCGTCATATACTCGTATAAAAAAATATTACTGGCTTATAAACCTATATAATAATAATACATAATAATATCCTTGTCATGTTCTTTTCCCATGGACAATTTCATGAGTCTGGCTTGGAGTTATTCAAAACATTTTGTGGGGTCGGCTACTTCTTGTCGTATTGCTTTCCCTCATTGAAAAACACGATTCACTCTAAATGCGTACACATAAGTCAAATCAAGAAAGAAACTAAGAAAAAAAAACTAGAGTATTCATTTGTAACGTTAGTCGATATGAATTATCGCAAATACATTTCGATCCTGGTGAATTTCAATGTCGACTAGCTTTACAGTACCATCCTTGGCAAGTAGGCTACTCTCATGCTCATCTTCAAACCGTTATCTCGCTACATTGATAGTTACTTTCCTCCAAAGATTGAAGGGTCCCGCAATTTCTGTGTCACTGTGCCGTCTTTCAGGGGGCAAAACTACTTTGGCTCCTCTCTCTCTCTCTCTCTCTCTCTCTCTCTCTCTCTCTCTCTCTCTCTCTCATCCAACCCTCCGATGTGCTTTCATTACGATGTTGGCCTCCTACATAAAGTTGGACGGCACACAGCCAGTGTCCTGCTCTATCCGTGTAGTCGCCAAATTTGAATTTTGAAAAACCCATTTTTCCTTTCAAATTATGCTATTGACAACGGTATTCTCACTAAGTGGTAACATATTGAGCAAAAAAGAACAAAATATTATAATAATAATAATAATAATAATAATAATAATAATAATAATAATAATAATAATAATAATAAAAATAATAATAAAGAAATACAACAATAAATAAACAAAATAAAGAATAGCACTCTACACACAATTTGAGCAATTCTGGAAGATAACAAGAAAAACCCTTTTTTTTTCAAAAACGTGTTGTGGCCTAATTTGGCGGATACACTGAAAGATTTGACGATACACTTCCTTCACGGTTCTGTAAGATCAGAGTTTCAGCCCGACAAGAAATGAAATGTGGTAGGTTTGATAAAAGAAAGATCCTTTTATTTTTTCCAATTTCCTGGGACAGTATGTAGAAACGTAGGCAGAATTTGGGTAAAAAGTAATTTTAGTATTTTATCTAGTATTTTAAACGACATGAATAGAAAATATGAGTTACTTGCATTCAGCTTTTGCGCTTCTGCTTAATTAATATCAGTTGACTCTCCAGGCATCTTTCATCTGCAGCAGTGGTTCGTTTTTTGTTTTGTTTTTGTTTGTTTGTTTTTGTTTTCACTTTAAAAAAAAAGTAAACAGACCTGTGTTTCAGCACATATAAAAATTGTTGTATTGTTATAGACCGCCAAGCGCACCACAATAAAAATAAAACGTGCCCCTTTCCCATACTTTTTGTTCAAATCATCTTATAGAGTGTAGTATGTGCAAAGTAAGGAGTAGACCCGATTCAAACGTCAGTTGAGACGAAACCACGATACTTGAAATAAATAGATTGCATACATTGACGTTATTCAGAGGCAACGAGGCATTTACAGTGTCTCCGTATTTGGATATATTTTGATACGCCTACATTACATGTGGTCTTACCACTATGATAACAAAATATCATCTTACTTTATCTCAATAAATGGAATTCTTCTTATTTATCAAAATCCACCCAGCTGTATAATTATTCGTAGTTTTAGGAAAGCATTAATTTTAGTATCCTGTTTGTAGCAAATTCCTCGTAGGAGTAAAAATAGTTTGGAAACTGATTACTCCGACCCACCATACTACAGCAAGGTCGACCTTGAACGATGAACAATAAAAGAAAGTAAGAGACTCCCAAAAGATAGGTATTTTTTTCCATTGGAAATCGAATTTAAGTAATTTATTCACCGGGGCAAAGCGTGTAATCATGACACCATATATGTCGGTACTTGATACCCGCAGTGGGATAACTGAGCGAACCGTTCTTAGGCCATTTTGAAGTCACGAAGCAATTTCTAATTCACAGCACTACCCAAGCGTTTCTGCAGGGTGATGTCATAACTACTCAAAAAATTAACCACTAAACTGCTGAGTTGGCCTATGGATTCACTCGAATCCTCCAGAACTGGTTCACAGCCATTGTCTACCAACTCATCTTCACAGTTAGAGGGTTGTTTTGTTTTAGTAAGAGATTTACGGCACTTGGAGCTCAATGAGGTCATATAAATACCGAAGATTAGGAGGTATTACAAGAGAGTTACAAATACAAAAAAGAAAGAGAAGAAATGAGGACGAAACACGTTTGATAGGAAAGCAGGAGCAAACCACACCAGAGCACCCACCAACTAACCACAGTTAGAAGGTTAAGTATAGCTTGTGCACTTGCTTTTCCTAAAAGAATGTAAGATAGCATGCCCTTGTCAACGTTTCTTGAATAGCCATGTTATCTTTTCTATAGAAACGTGGACTGAAACATCTTTGCAATGAACTGTTTAATTGAATGGTCTAGTGGAAACGCCTCCTGGTAATTCCTTCAACAGGGGGCTCTCGCGGCCTAGAGGTTAAGGTGTTGGCCTCTCATTCAAAGGTCCCAAGTTCGAATCAGGGTAGCGACCGAAACATTTTTTTCTCTTAAATCGTCTCCTTTCACCTCTTTTTCTGCTCTCTAGCAATGTTCTGTCGTCTGGTTCCGTCTCCTCTTTCTGCCTCCCGCCCCTTCACCTCCTTTGCCCACTCCTCTGGGCTCCTGACTCCTGCAGCCTTTGTACTGCTACTCCTTGGCTCCTTCTTACTACTGTCTTTCAGCCACACCCCTGATCTTCTGGTAGGAAAGATCTACACCTAGCCTTCTCGGACAAGGGCGAAAAATCTCGGAGGGCCCGTGTGCAAGTTGCTCACATTGAAGATCCCTTTGTGGTCTAAAATCGATAAGAGTAGGCTTAGGCCGCCACCCGGGCAAAATTCAAAATGTCCTAACAACTGAAAAACTTAAGCGTGTCCCGCGTGCTCATATGAACTCATGCAGGTGCGAGCACCGTAAAACATTTACCCCAAAAAATTCACTCAACGGACTCTGTCGCCCTCGTCATGACGTTCTTAATGTACATTGCAACAAGGATGCACTTAGAAAACAGCAGAATTTGAGGGGGTTGGGGGGTAAAAAAATGCGGTGATACAGAACGGTTAGCACAAGAATTTGAGGACAGAAACAAGGGAGGGGGGGGGGGGTAAGGAAAATGGCAAGATACAACATCTGATCTCGTTAAGGAATCTGTCGGGAGGGAAAATAAAGGGGTGTCGACTGCAGGTTCTACTAACTCCTCTCCTCTATTTCATTATACTTTCTCTTTCTAAAACATTATAAGACGGTGTTATGGATGTGATTTCACTTTAACAAAAAGGACAATAACGTCATGGTTTATATTGATACCTAGATTTACGGGTCAGTGTCAGCGCACGTAAAAGGTTTGCGTGTGGTTATGTCATTACACACTACACATATATATATATCTCAAAGCTCATTGTCTTCAGCAAACGGAATAAGAAATACAAGATAATTAAGAAGCTACACTGTGTGTATGGTGTTCATTATAACTTGAGATGGCATTCTCTTTTTTTATTTATTTAGTTTAGATAACATGGGCAGGGGTGAGGGGTGGAGGAAGGAAGGGGGCGCCATATTATTTGCACCGCAAACTATCAGTTCATGAATTTGCAAGCACCGTATGTTTTATTCATTGTCTGCCAGCATATTTCCGATATCAAATTACTACAGGATGATGCAAGAAATCCTACTGAAAATTTGGCAGAGAAGTAAACAAAGAACGGAAGAGAAAAAAATGAAAAGACTGGAAGAAATGTAGGACAGATATTGGAATCGCGGGAATTTGAAGACATGAATAAAGAGAAGTTGAGTAATGCAGGGAGAGTGGGTGGTAAAAGATTGGAAAATAATAGGAGAGGAATAAGAATGAAGGTAAAGAAAAATATCTCGCTGTCTGTCTCTCTCCCTTCTCATCTCTCTTTTCCGCTCCTATTTCTATCAGTCGATTGCGAGTTCGCTCTTTTGAATATACACCTGTGGGTGTATCTATACGCGCGCATGTGTGTGTGTGTGTG
>NW_004797456.1:275976-277814 GCF_000002075.1 Aplysia californica | reverse complement strand
CCCTCCCCAAGCACATTACTACCATCATCCTTTAACCAGAATCAACATGCCTACTTCCTTCCAAAGAAGAGTGGGAAACGCCATCCATTACGTCCCTTTACGGAAAGGAGAGACCCCCAAGTCGTCTTGTAACATCTCCAATGTCCCCTCGTGGCCGTGCACACATCATACTGCCATTAACGAGATGAGAAACAAGCAGCTCCGAAAACCCCCCAGTTACCATCACCGTACCAGCGCCTGTGGTGTAGCAGTTTGGCCGCTCGCCGGCGCATACAGCGGATTCTGAAGTGAGATCAATGATTCTCGGGTGGAGAGGGTTTTTTCGGGTATCTTTGCCTGCTGCTTTTTCTTCGTTCTTTTATGTTTGTTGATTTTGTTGTAGTTGTTTTGTGTGTTTGATTTTGTTTTTGTTTTGGTTGTTTGTGTGTGTGTGTGTGTGTGTGTGAGTACGTGCGTGTTTGTTTGTGTGTGTGAGTACGTGCGTGTTTGTTTGTGCGTCTGCACGTACATTTTTCTATGTGGTCGCAACATGCCTATGCTATGGTTTTAAAAATATTATTCAAATAAACTTAATTGTTTTACAACCTATCTAAAGTATGGGATCACTTCCCTCCTATAGGTGACTTGTAAACTACCTACTCTTACTTTCTCTTCTTGTTATTTTAAATTATCTCTCATCTTTTCATAGTTATTTTCTTCTGTCCTTGATTTTTTCTTCTTCCAGTTTACCCTTTTAAAAAATAGTTTTTAATCGTGTGTCTATTCTAGTGCAAATTCTATTGTTATTTTAATAAGAAGTCTATTAATTTTTCCCAAAACGTGTCATCTCTTCTCATCTTTATGTTATTTCACCTCATCTCAAGAATTGTTTCTCATGCAGTTTTTTTCCCTCATCATGTGTGAATCTTATATCACATTATCTCATCTCATCCAATGTTATATGATCTCATCTCATCTCATGAACATTATCTCATGCTCTATTTTCCTCACCATGTGTGAATCTTATATCACATTTTCTCATCTCATCTTATGTTATATCATCCTATCTCATCTCATCTCATGAACATTATCTCATGCACTATTTTCCTCACCATGTGTGAATCTTATATTACCTCATCTTATTTCATCTCATCTAATCTTATCTCATCTTTTCTCATTTCATCTTATCTCATCTCCTCCAGTTTCTCCACCCTCCAACACTAAACCTTCCACCCCTCTATCCCCCTCGAGCGTGTTGTACAAAATCCAGAACCCCCTCCTCCAAAATTATAATTATATTCTGCCACATGTATTGATCAGAGATTTAACCCTATCCGTACGCCCTGGGGTCATTTTGTGCCCCCGGGGTTGTATTCTTCACATTGTAGAAACTTCTAGTGCAAAGATCTCTTTGAAACTTTCAGTATTTCTCAAAAAATCATTTTGACCAACTGCTATGCAAAGCGAACTGATAGGATTAACGAGTAGATCTAAATTTCCTCTTTGGAAAGTGGTGGCGCAGAGTTCCCCACGTCGTATGGATATGAGAGGAAAACACGACGTACGGAAAGGGTTAAACCCATGTCCCTCGGGATCTACATAAACCCATGTCCCTGGGGATCTACATAAACCCATGTCCCTGGGGATCTACATAAACAACAAGTGTTTGTCCCAAACCTCTGCGGTCTGATTCATCTACATTCATAGCGATTCACGCTCATAATTATGACCTGATGCAGTCGCGAGCGCCGTAAAACCTCTACTACAACAAACAAATTCATAGCGTGGCGCGCCCTCTAGCGGTATAATCCGTTGTATTTCCATCAAATTGGCGGAGTCATCTCGGAGTCAGAGTTGTG
>NW_004797456.1:267033-275876 GCF_000002075.1 Aplysia californica | reverse complement strand
TTTTATATTCTCTCTCTCTCTCTCTCTCTCTCTCTCTCTCTCTCTCTCTCTCTCTCTCTGTGTGTGTGTCCCCTTTTTATATTTTATGAGAGAAAGGAACTGTACGTTTTGAGCACGGGTAGGCAAGGGCGTCGAAGTTTAAGTAAAGAGGTGCATGCCGAAATAGTAACAGTCCTTTGGGTTGGGGGAGAGCAGCATAATTATTTTAAACAGAATGTAACAACTAATAACTGCCAGTGGCATCCTCTCAGCCACAAGCTGGCACACCTTACAGTACGTAATTTCTTTAAAGAATAAAAAGAAAACAACTTATGCAAACTCGTACGTCAAACTTGTTTGTCAAGCGCGTCATGAACTGCACCCGGATAATAGGTGAATTTAGAAATGGTTGCACAAAAAATGAGATTGGAGAAGAGATTAGTGCACAAAGGATGCATAATTTGACACCGAATGGACATTGAAGCTTAACGACTAGATGAAATTCAAACAGGCTGAACCACCATTCCCTCTCAAAATAATGTGTTTTCTTTCATTTCATTTTATTTACGTCAGAAGCTGACGTGGACTATATCCAGCGCTTCGTGTCAACCTGCGTAAGACGTCTTTATCTCAATCCTCCTCATTATTTTTCCCCGACTAAGATCCTGGATCTAGCGTGGAGTTCAAGACTCAACTACAAAATCAATCCTTTAAACCTGTCATAATTCCATATAGGGGTGTGTGGCTATTTAAGGGGGAAAAATCTTTAAAATGCTGACCATCTACAAGGGGTAATGTCAAAGGAGAACTCGCTCAATTACCGACTTGTTTGTGTTTAAGAAGACACCAATCTAACGTATAATTCAAATCCACGCAAAATATTTATAAAAATGTAATCAATAGCTTTGAAACGTGCCTTTGTAGTGCTCACTTTCTCGTGTTCTCGTGTCTTACGAATGCTTTTCAACGCCGAGCTGTTTTCTTATACGAGTTGTATCTGTCGTCGACGTTGTATGTTTTGCGTAAAAGGTCGTATTTGCAAAGCAACGCAGATTTAAACTACTATTATCCTGATTTTAGGAATAAATATTAACTGAAGAACTGATAATCCAAGAATCAAATTGCAAAATATAGCTATACTTCAAAAGCGAAGCTCTTATGACGGACACGCAAAAAAAGAAAGTTGAAGTAGAAGATTCAGAGTTTCTCCTTTATGTTAATGCTTTGTGAGGGACCAAGAGCATACGTTTCATCAAACAGGTTGTCTTGGTCTTGCTTCAAAGCAACTGACTTCCAAAACAAAAGGTTGGAGTTCGATTCCCGGATCTGTCAGGCTCAACGTTGGGCAATACTCTATTTGAGTCCAACATTCGGAACGAATTCGGCCTGCTATGCGCATCTAGGGTCTCCACTCCTTGTTGGGGCCACTGAAAGATGATTTTACCTACGTTTGAAAATGGGCCGAACGTTGCGTCCTTAAGAAAAACACGTTTTCCTATCTCCACAACTCACCAAGCTGTGAATAGGTGCCTGGCTGACAGAGATTGTAAATGTTGAGATAACACTTGGCATCTAAAAGGCTGATAGGCTGCATTCACAAGTGGGGCAGAAAGAACAGAGTGGTATTTGGGAATGAACGTACCAGTTACAAAAGTTGCTGTAAAGTCCCGTGAACGTCTCCTGGAATACATGACAATAATCGTGCCCTTGGACCTTTTACAGAAGAAAAGGCATATTTTGTATTTATTTCTGAAAGAATAGCTGTAAATGGCATCAACCGCCCCCTACACACACACACACACACACACACACACACACACACACACACACACACACACACACACACACACACACACACACTCAGACACACACATACACACACACACACACACACACACATCCTACTTCCTTGCACATCGATTAAGATGCAGTGGAAGTCACCTTTAGGTTTTCTAATGCTATCCGAAGAAAGTGTTGTCGTCAAATTTAACTACAGTACAATCACACTTTTTCACCCATTTATTTCTTAAGTCGTCTTTAATCTCAAAGCACGTGTCAGGTGGTAATAGATAGTAACATGAAAGAAAAAGAGGAGAGATCAGGTTCATGGATGTTTCTTAGAGAAGAGGGAGTAAACCATACCAGAGAACCGCCTCAACCATCCATAATACTGGTGAACTTTGAACAACAGTTTCGTTTGGTAATACGAGGGGGGGGGGGTCAAAAGGTAGAGCAGGTTGTTCGTTATTATGCACAATTTTGCATCAAGTTTAATGAAATTCGGCTCACAAATACTTGATTTTATACTTTTCAACTTAAATTGTTAAAATTGAAGCTTTTTATTTTGTTTCAAATGACGTCACACCAAAATGGCTATCCTCTTGGAGGTCTGTCAGAGGTAAAGAGAAGTGATTGGATTTCTTGTTTTAGAAGGAGAATCCACCGATAACATCCAAAAGAGACTTCAAAATGTTTACAAGGACCAAGCTCTAGATTTTGTCACTGTATATAGATGGGTCAGACGTTTGAGCAATGAACCGGAAAAAGAGGAAGAGCTGTCCATATTATGCTTGTCAGACAAGCATCGTCCCGAGGAGTCAGCCGGGAAAGTCATGACAATTGTGTTTTGGGACGTTCATAGCGTGCTTCTTACAGATTATTATCAGACGAGGAGCAACGTCAGCTCTGAACCCTACATTGAAACACTGAAACGACTGAAAGCGATTATTCGACGGGTCAGACAGGTTTTTCCCCATGACAATGCCCGCATGCATTCGAGTATCAGAAAGAGGGAGATAATCACCCCGTTTATGCGGAGAACACTAACACACCCAACTTATTCTCCTGATTTGGTTGCTTTAGACCAGTGGTTTTCAAAGTGGGCGCTACCGCCCCCAGGGGGGCGGTGGCGAAATTGGGCGATTGGGGGGCGGTGGTGGGCGTTAAGGGGGCGGTGGGAAATTTTCATGAAAGGCAACATAAAAAAAGGTGAAGGTAAAAGAAAGCACATAAAAAACAAAAACAAAAATTGATAACTAAGGCATAGTTTACAATACTACTTATTACTAAGAACTTTCTTTCCACGCACTCAAAGCCCACATATAAAGATGATTCATCCCTGCAAATCTGACAAAGATCAATTTTCAAAAATAAAAATCAATTAAATTGATGTTTTCAGCCGACGTCGGTCAAGCTGATGAAGCCTTACGAGCAACATATAATTTATCTCTGCTTATTGCAAAGGCAGGCAAACCACGTACTCTCGGTGAGGACCTCATATTACCTGCGATAAGAGAGGTGTTAGGACGGTCCTGCCCCCTGCCCCGGTGCCTGTGTTGAAAGTTCTTGCCACTAAGTGACAATACCGTTCAAAAACGTATTGATGAGATGTCAGCAAATGTTAAGGAATCATTGTTCAAAATGCTTAAAGGACGAGAGCTCAGCCTTCAACTGGATATCGGTTCATAGAGTAAATGATGCAAGAATTGTTATATATGCGAAAATGTTGGAAACATAATACCAAAGTGATCCAAGAATTTTTCGAGGAGAAACAGATTCCTCTGGCCAATATAGTTGCCTGTGCAACAAATGGAGCACCGTCGATGACTTGTCGGTACTGTGGATTTATGAACTTCTTGAAAAAATCAGTTCCTGGAGTACTAACTGTTCGCTGTGTCATTCACAGAGAGAATTTGGTGGCAAAAAAACTGAATGAAAGTCTGCATGACACACTGGCCATTGCCATCAAGGGTGTGAACAAGATCAACGTCCACGTTTTGAACTCGAGATTATTCCAACAGCTGTGCACTGAAAATGACGAGAACCTTCAATTCTTTCTTTTGCACGCTGAAGTCCGGTGACTCTCAAGAGGAAACTCTTTAACACGATTATTGTTCTGCCTGTTTGACTCTGTGCTGGAGCTTTTTTCAAGAAACAGACAGTGATCTCTGCAATAAACTGAAAGAACATAAGAACAACATTTCGTTCCTCACAGATCTTTTCACAAAGCTCGACCAGTTCAACTTGCAGCTGCCGGGGGATGACACCAACCTGATCAAGGTAAAATCCATGCTTTCGTCATTCTAGTCGAAATTGGAAATCTTTCACCGAAACATTGGCAGAAGAGAATGTGCTCAGTTTCCTAGCTTGACAGAGACACTGAAAGAAGGGCGGGTTTCTGACGAGGAACTAGAAATATATACCAACCACCTCAGAGATTTGCAAGCTGATATGATCGGGAAGACAAGGTTTACTGATATCTTTTAACTGGAAATTCCAGACTGGGTACTGGACCCACTCAATACTGGAACAGATGGTGACCTGACAGTGGCAATTGAAGAAGAGCTGACAGCGAAAAGTGACTTTGAAATCAAACCATAGTTCAAAAAGTCGTACCAGTCATTCTGGTTGAAAACTATTGCGCAAGACAAATATCCCTCCCAGCGGGAAAATATCAAGTTGTTCATCGCTTTTCTCACCTCCTGTCTTGTAGAAAGGGGATTCTGTGCAGTGACAAGGTTGCTGACGAAGCAGAGGAAAAAACTAAGGATCTCAGAGCGTGGCAATTAGCGTCTGCTACTGACCAATCTGAAACCTGATGTTGACAAGTTGGTTTCGTCTCACCAGGTCCGTTCTTCCCATTAGGGCAGTGTCAATGACTTATTTGTATATATGCTTACTCCGTAGTTTACCCTTACTTGATACCTCAATAAGTCTTTTCTTTTTTTTTCTTTTTTTTGTTGCTTTTCTTTCTTCTTTTTCTAAAGCAAAATACTCACTTGTTTAATAGAGTTTGTTATGTGCATGTGCTGCCACTGCTGATGAAACTGAAGATGATGACGGCGATGATTACGATGATGGATATAATTACAGACTAAGATCCATGCATACTTTATCTTTCCTGTGGTTTCTCACATTTGAACAGCTTAATAATATTTTTAGGTTCTACAATGGAGATATTTGATATACAAATCTCAGGTAACTTTATTGCAGCACCTTGATTGGAGAAAATGTTTCATAAAAATAATGTCAATCTGTTTTCAAACTAATGATGACTGTTTTTTTGGGGTTTTTTTTTTTTTTGGGGGGGGGGTTGCTTCTGTAAATGTCATAATACATTTTTATTTTTTATTAATGTTAAAAACACTGGTCGTTTAATACGGATGACACATATGCATATTAAAATGACAGTATTTTGTTCTTAGTGCCCTTGCATAACATTGAAGAAAAAAATGTGTTCTATTATCTCTCGTCCACGCTTAATTTAAGATTCTGTAATGATGGTGATTTGCGACCCAACTAATATTCAGAACCAAATCATTAGAATTTAGGCACTTTATTTTGTACCCTACTTTTTGAGCTCTCTCTTTAGTTGTGATTGTTATTATATTATGCATGTCGTTATGTCAGATAGATGGTTGGGGCGGAGTAGGGGGCGCTCGGAATCGGCGGGGTGAAAAAGGGGGCGGTGGGCTAAAAAAGTTTGAAAACCACTGCTTTAGACTTCCACCTTTTCGGTCTCTAAAAAATAAACATTGACGTATATGTGAGGCAGCGTGGTGGAATCAGGCTCTCGTCAATTTTGGGGCATGTAGAGTTATAGGTATCATCTTAAAGCTTGTTTACTTGTCTTTATTTGGAGGAAAAAAATATCCATTTATCTTGAATACAGGTCAAGATATGTGTGAAAGAAGGAGGTGGGGTTCACCTATTTTAAGAGGTAAAATTAGTGAGAAAATGGCTGCAAAAGATTAGTTATATCGTTAGCTTAAGAGTCCGTGGTAACTATAAATTTACATAGTACCTTTAATCAACGTTTTCCAGAAAAATCCACGCATAAATGAGTTTTTTAATGGGTATGAAAGGTGTTGAGCCAAAAAACAAAAATTTGAAAAAAATTCACAAGCCTGCGGAAAAATGCAAGTTTCTTCTCTTTGATTATTTTGACGAGAGCCTGATTCCACCACGCTGCCTCACATATTATGTTGTGGTCCACGATATGAAATTCCGTAGTCAAGATGGGCACTTTGGAACAATCAATACTAGAAAAGAAGTAGCGAGACTTGAGCGTAAAAGGCAAAGAAACGACAGAGTAAGACTTCCGGGGAGTAATTTAGAGGTTAATGGAAGCAAAAACGTGGGAAATGGTAGATGGGGAATGGATTGAAAGGACATAAAAAATGAAAGTATGCAAGGTGAAACTATGTATTTGAGGTAAAACACAAAACTAATGTAATTGAGGTAATCGTTAACTAAACAAAAGGATGTTTGATGAATAGGAGAAGAATCAACTCTCTGTTTTAGGATTGGTGTGCTATAAAGGCCTACTTCATGAGAATTACTAGATTAAAGACAAGAGGTGAACCAAGAAAAATAATAATCGGCAAATTCAGAGAGACTCTTTAGAGGAATAACATGGCGATCCAAAAAAAGGCAAATCCCAAGGCCGAAGTCCGACAACTGTATTTCCCCTCGACACGTTGAGATACAGGAAGACAAAAAAAAGCAAAATAAAGTAAGTAAACTAGAGGAGTAACAAATAAAATGGGTTTGCTTAGAGTGCAAGTCCCAGCCTTTTGTGAATTGTGAATTTGGTGGCAGGGGGAATTGGGGTGGAAGAAAGGGGTGGGGGGGGGGGGCAGGCTGTTCATGCCATAAAAAATACTGGTAGTCAACACGATGGAACGAGATACAGATTTACTAAAGCCAGTGATATCCTGGCCACAGGGTTCCTTTTATATATCGACATATGAGTAGGTAGACATCTGACTATATTTTTTTATATACCATATATCTATATCAATCTCTCTCTCTCTCTCTCTCTCTCTCTCTCTCTCTCTCTCTCTCTCTCTCTCTCTCTCTCTCACTCTCTCTCTCTCTCTCTCACTCTATCTCTCTCTCTCTCTCTATATATATATATATATAATATATATATATATATATAATATATATATATTATATATATACATTTTATAACTATGTTGTATTATGCACACACACTCATATTATATAATATACTTGACAGTATTAGGATGAGAAGAAAAAACTTTGGAGAAAAAAGCAGCAGTGGGGTAGTAAATGACATTTCAAAATTGTAGAACAGAAGAGTTGATAAGAATTGAAAAAAAAAATCGAATGACAGCCCAGTGCCGAGGACGTTCCCGTGTTTCTTGTATGATTGTGGTAATGACATGATAAAAGTGTAAGTTTAAAGCTCTTTTGTACACCTAAGGTAAGATTTTTTAAAGTTTAAATGGTCTCCAAATTTAAATGTAGATCCTTGGAAACTCCAACAAAATAGATTAAGTGGAAGAAAAGCCATGTCCATGCGTCTCTGCATGATGCCATCCTTGCTTTTGGCGAGCCAGGGACGCCAAATGCTTCAAAAGTAGTCAAAACCTGATACTAATGGCTACATTTCTTTCTTTACTTCTTTCTTTTACCAAAAGAAACACAAGCAGTATCAGCACCAGAATCTCGGGTTTCTCCATTCATTAATTAAACTACACATTCAGCTCTGGTCATTGACTAAAGCAGAGATTCATGTCGGCCATCTTCTATGTTTCATCAGATTTTTTTGCACTTTCGAACGGGAGTCAAACAGAAGTTCCTTGCTGGCATAAAGAATGCCATTGTGGATAAGATTCAGCAATGAGTACTCAAATTCCTCACCCCCAAGAAAACCCACAAACAATGTGATCACTGTGAAAGCTTCACGGAGTAAAAGTGAAAATACTCTAGGAGAATAGACTATTCATCCTTAATGACTCATTATGCAGACTATTCATCCTTAATGATTCATTTAGCAGACTGGGGTAGAGAAACGGTCTTTTGTATGCGGAAAGTCAACTCCAGCACCAACATCGTTCACGACAATGTTGCCAAATGTCGGCTGACTCTTTGTAGCAAAAAACACTTTTCCTTTCCGCCAAGACTGAAACAGATTGTTGAGATGGCAAAGCTAGTACGATTATCACAACTAAAACTAAAGCAATGCAGCTGAGGTCTTCAGTTTTAGTAAGAGTTCAACGACAAAACAAATGCGTGCCGAAGATCAGAGGTGCTATTTAGGCAGTAACATACAAAGGAAAAGAAATAGACTATTCATCCTTTTTTTACTCATAGAGATAAGGACAGCAGATGTATGATAGAAAAAAATGAGCTAACCACACCATAGCACCCGCCAACCACACATATTGAAGCTTTCTCAGCAAGAATTGGCTGATATTTGGCACCTACCAGGGGCGGCTCGGGGGGCTAAAAAGTGGACGTGAACAATGAAGCTGTCCCATTCCCATGCTGGAGATTGTCAAGGGCATAGTAAATGAGACAGTGTATAATTTTAGGATCTTTGGGTTCGTGAGGGAGGAAGTCGTGTTCTTATTTTCATTCTTTTTACTTGTCACTTTAATTTCTAGTTCTTAATTTGTTTGTTAGCTAAATATCAATTTCGTTCATCCTGAATTGGAACTGAACACTCAAGTAATAACTTTCACTTCTCCACTACAAAACCATTCAAAGGCACAACTCATAGGACGATCACGTATACCTCCCTCAGGTTCACGGTCACAGAGTCACTTAAAATAGTGGCAAGGCAGACAATGAACCAATTACAACTCACTTGAGCACTCCGCTGGATTGCTCCGGGGCTCACATAATATTGGCAAAGAATAGCGTAGGGTCAATCGTGTTTATTTTTAGACTGCCTACTGTAGGCTATGTTTCGGCACTATTCGGCAGGAGCACATTTGAGATGTGCGTCTTATTAATATTTATGTACCGCCAAACTCGCTACGAGTGTCGTCATCGCTTGGGTTATCCCCAAGAGTGGTATATAGGCCAGGTTACACCGTTGAATATACTAT
>NW_004797456.1:258539-264016 GCF_000002075.1 Aplysia californica | reverse complement strand
GGGGGGGGGGTAGAGAAAGATGAGACAAATAGTAACAGAGAAACTTAGACGGAAACTGCGTGTGGGGAGAGGAACGACAAAGTTGACATAAGGATAAGACGATGATGATTGTTCGGGGGCGGGTTGGGAGAGTGTAGGGGGCGGCCAGGTGGTGAAAGTGCCGTCCCATACAGGCCAAACCATGGAGAGTTTTGGCAGACACTATCAGAAATCAATTTCGTTAGGTCAATAGTGCTGATGTCCTGGGGCTACGACTAGGAGGAAGCATTATATAGGAAAAGTATTGTTAATGAGTATCCAGGGAAGTACAAGCGGGCCTTGTCGCGCATAGAAATTTTGGCCAACCTTTACCGCATAGTGCGCGTTATTCATCATCATCATTATTATGAAAAACCAAACAAACCCAGAAAGCAGTATAGTTAAGACAAAAAAAATATTACAGAATTATTTCTTTTGTGTTGTTGTTGTTGCTTGCTTGCTTGCTTGATTGATTGATTGACTATTCGTTTGTTTGTTAAATTGTTTGTTTCTTTGTTTTTGTTAAGATATGTCTGGTCTTCAAAATCTTTAGATTGAAACAATACTTGAGTTTGTTCACGTATTGAATTCCCCCATGATCAAAGAAAGAATTAATTAAAAAACGCCCAATCCGTTTGATACGTTTAAACAAGTGACCAAGTGACCCTTTTACAAACTCCTGAGCTAACAAGTTGAAAAAATATCTACGATTCAGATCGTTCAAATACGACTTACTGGCGTACGTGATGTAGAGTTTATGCCCTTTGCAGCTGCAGACGGAAGGCAATAATTCGATTCCCGAGGTGAGAGAACGTTTGTCCTTTTATCAAGTATCTCCACCTCTCCGCTGGGACGTTCTATCAGCCCGGATTACCCCAAACAGACAAGGTCGAAGCAGCCCACTCCTTTAAATAATCTAAATTGTGTCTATTTGCTGTAAAACATTCACAGTTACGAAAAATATTCTAGCTTGCTCACTCCTGAGAAGTAAAAGTTGAGAGAGACTCACATGAACAGAGGTCAAGCTATCAGCAGCCTTGCAGACGTTTTGAATAATTTTTTGTTTATTAAAATAGCTTATATTATGTGTGTTTTGTGCGTGTGTGTTTTTTGTTTGTTGTGTGTGTGTGTGTGTGTGTGTGTGTGTGTATGTGTGTGTGTGTTTGTGTGTGTGTATGTGTTTGTGTGAGTGTGTGTTTCATTTTGACTTGGTAATGGTATGCTGGTTTGCATTTGAGGGGTAGCAGAGTCTTGATGTTTGTGTAGGCTCTTTTTAAAGCGTATATCATTCTTAATATCTTACCACAGCTCTTCACCCGTTGAAGATTAATGCATAGAGTTGGATTTCAAAATAAGTCGATAGGCAATTAGAATGATGACAACAACAACATTCGATTGTTGCCTAAATGTGACTCTCCATCACCAATTCAGCATCATGCTAAAAAAAAATAATTTAATTCTGTGTAAATGCCTTTTATATAGCATTACACAAACTATGCGTGGCTAACGATTATATATCAACGGCACATGTGGAACAGTTCTAACTGGGGATAACAAGCAAAGTAAGTTTCTGAAATACGCAACTGCCAAAGCAGCTTTTACATCCAAGTCTAACAGTTACACATTCTGTCCACGTGTTTAGCCCTTTTGTCCCATACAAACTAAGAAACAAAATGCTACCTTTGTTTAATTCTATTGTGTTTGATCGCAGTTGCTCGGTAATTACTTCTGAAATGTATTTGCCTTAGAGCAATTACTTTGTTTGTAGTTATCCTGTCTGTTTTGCTGTTGTTGTTGTTGCTGTTGTTGTTGTTGCTGTTGTTGTTGTTGTTGTTGTTGTTGTTGTTGCTGTTGATGTTGTTGTTGTTGTTACTCTTGCATTTTTAGAAAGAGAGATGATAGAAAGGGGGGGGGGGGGGCATTGAAAATAAATTAAGATTTCTTTGCCACTTTCAACACGATTAGATCATATAAATACCACAGATTAGAAATATTACTAGAGAGTAACGTGCAAAGTAAAATAAAAGGACAAACGATGACGATAGCTGTTTGATAGAGATTGCAAACCACAACAGAGCGCCCGCCAACCACCAGCACTGGGGGGAGGGGGTGTAGGTGGTGGAAGAGGAATGGACACACACTTGGTTTGACAATTTTTGTACGAACCTTGACCTGTGCCAAGAGTGGCGTCTATCGATGGAGCTCCGTTGACCTCGTTCATCTTAGCCTGCACGCGCACCAGCTGGTAATCCTTGAGAGTGGTCCAGTTATCGTTAGCGTCCTCAAAATCGTGAACGTCAGAAGAGATTTCAGAATCCACATAGACCGATGACGTCATAGTTTGCATGCACACAATCCAGCAAAGAACAAGAGGCCATCTTTTTATGATCCTTGGCACCATTATGATTGTGATAATGTTTTAAAACTAATATCTTATATATCACTTAAATTCAACATTCTGGTGCAAGATCAACACATAGAGAAACACTTTCTCACTTAATTACAAACACCTTAGAGTGGATTCCTTTTGGTGTAACGTCTTAGTTATATTGCTGTCCCTCCAAATATTTTAAAACGTTATTCCTTCTTAAAATGCAACCTCGTTATGCCATAGAGAAAACTGTTGACGCAACAGAGAAAAAAAATACACTAGGCCTTGACACCGGAAGAATAAGACACTAGTAAGAGTATGGACTCAGGCACGAGCTTGTCTTCTTCAGGTTCTAAGAAATTCAAGAGTTTGGATTCAACGAGCTGTCGTTGATATTCTGGAAACACCAGTAGCAGATTTGGAGACCTGTAAATAAAGACAAAATTAGATCAATTATTTGACAGTGAGTTCAACCCTGCTCATACTTTATTGAAAAATGAGATGAAACTTAATGTCACACGCGGACAGTAGTTCTGGATTTGGTTTCGCTTCGCTTTCCCCTTAAAGAACTGAGTAATTTGGGGTTGTCAATTTTATACAGCAATGAAATAGACACAGTTAATGATACGATGCTGGATCAGAAAGCAATGGAAATTTCCGTCTAACGGCTAAGATATCGACTTCAGTCATAGAAGCAATACATTTAATTAATCTATAACATGTCTGCTCTCGAACCAAGCATACAGATTTCATGTGACGTCACTCTGGATTATTTCATGACGTTACAAAGGATAGTTTGCGCGCGTTAGGAAACAAGACGACATTCACAAAGGAAACATCCATTATACCCCTTTAGGCAAGGCAACCTTGACTAATCGCCAAATGTAATTCACAAAAATGAGTAATGTTTGTGAGGAATCTGCTTGTTCACATAACACCGTTTATTGTAGGCACATAACACCGTTTATTGTAGGCACATAACACCGTTTATTGTAGGCACATAACACCGTTTATTGTAGGCACATAACACCGTTTATTGTAGGCACATAACACCGTTTATTGTAGGCACATAACACCGTTTATTGTACGCACATAACACCGTTTATTGTAGGTACATAACACCGTTTATTGTAGGCACATAACACCGTTTATTGTAGGTACATAACACCGTTTATTGTAGGTACATAACACCGTTTATTGTAGGCACATAACACCGTTTATTGTAGGTACATAACACCGTTTATTGTAGGTACATAACACCGTTTATTGTAGGCACATAACACCGTTTATTGTAGGCACATAACACCGTTTATTGTAGGCACATAACACCGTTTATTGTAGGCACATAACACCGTTTATTGTAGGCACATAACACCGTTTATTATAGGGTAAGAGAACTTAGTGACGGGAAAAGCACTGTTTTTGAACATTTGCGTCCGCCCCCCACCCTCGCCAGTTGTTATCTAACATCACGTTGCATAAGATCCCCATATTTCTGTACACGAACTTAGTGCCATGTATGTACTTAAATGGGTTGGTGAAAACTGTTATTCATGGAGAACTCCTTATGTAAAAAGTGTGTGCCAGTTAGATATTCAAATTACCAACTTAGGAAATTAGAAGAAAGAGGATGAATTATATGTGCTACAAAATCGCTCAATATATTCGAATTCCAAAAGCCCAAGCGACTTACAGGAATTGTATTGGGAGACAAAACTTCCTGTTTTGGAACTCAATTGAAACGGCTGAATCACATCTGGATAAAAGACAAGAAAGACAAAACTGGCACTTTGCACTCACGATTTCAAAGCACAACGAGGCGTTTTAGCCGCATTTAGCGTATTAAAAAATTACCATGGCCCCTTTCTGGTTTAAAATTATGTCACAGCATACTATAGCCACTCCTTACTGTGTGCAGACGTTACTACCCCAGTTGTTTTTTTTTTTTTTGGGGGGGGGGGGGTTTGTTTTCAACATCGCGGCTTGATAATATGAAGTAAATGTCTTCTTTTTCTGCAGGGTAAGTACAAAAGCAAACATTTTTACGGGACAAATGCAAAGCTGTGAAGAACACGAACAGGCTCATTAGACCATAAGCAACACATTTATTATTCAATGTCAACAGATACGATCAATTCCCGGCAATATCTGCAAGTGTCATGTTTTTGTTTAAAAGAATCAACTCTTCGGTCACGCTTTTCAAAAAAGAAAAGAATGATGTTACTCGTAGGGTTTTACACCTAGAGAGGAATTTCATCAGAGATGTTTATTTTTCCCATCTGTCACTTTTTCCATAACTAAACGCCTCCTGGTTGACACAAGAAGAATTATATTTGTGAGAGGCAAGGTTTTCCATTGAGAACATGTTTATCTATAACGTATGGTCATTTTATGTTGAGGTATTTATTGCGTCGTCAAGAGATTAGTTTGTGGGCGGATGAAAAATGTTTTTCTCCGAGTTTTCAAATGCCCAATTTCACGGAGAATAAGAAAACATATATTTCTAATTGACAGTCAGAACTGGGTAAACCAAAGTTCATGGAATCGCTTGCATTTTCATATCATAATTCAGTCCACGAAAGATATCATCAGCATGTTCAGGCTAAACACTCCCCACACTTCAATCTAGCGCCTCTTTTTTCCCCCATCACTTCGCCGCCCCCAGGTGTTTTCTAATACGGGGTGCCCACTACGGCTGGATCGGGCTGATCGTCCGACTCGATCGCCTGAAACTGAAAACAAACACGTTTGTTTTTCAGGCGATCCTAAAATCCTAATCTATTTCTGTCTTAGTACGAGTTCAGTGCCTTTCCAGATTTACAATTCAATAATAAATATGACAGTTCCCATTTCGCGTGTTTGTGCGACTTTCTTGTTTTGTTTTTGTTTAAAAAAAGAACTCTGCAAAAAGGTAACTTTAAACTCCAGAAAAATGATTGATTCTGGTAAATTAACTGAACACATAGTCGAACATTAGTGTCTCTTTGATACAAAAGTGCATTTTTCGGTTGTTTGTAAGATTGATAGATAGGTAGACAGACAGACAGACAGACAGACAGACAGACAGACAGACAGACAGACAGACAGA
>NW_004797456.1:256087-258436 GCF_000002075.1 Aplysia californica | reverse complement strand
GATCCCAGAGCTGACAATTATTCTGACTTGGTGGAAAATTTTATAAAATTATATTGTCAGATGGGCGCTCGGATGTCCCTAGCAATGCAATTGCTGCACTCGCATCTTGACGTTTCCTTCCAATTTTGGAGACGCAATAAGTGATGAACATGGTGAAAGGTTTCACCTAGATCTAGATCTCAAAGGAATGGACACTAGACGTCAAGGCAAGCTCAACCCAAATATGTTGTGGCATTAATGTTGGTTTCTTCAACAGAAGATGGGCATTCTACACAATGAACAGTGCAAGATCCCCAAGCACTTCCAATTAGATAGATAGATAGATAGATAGATAAGAAGATAGATGATCATCGATCTCTAGAGTGTTCGGCTAAAAAGGAGAAGGTGAAACCTGAAGACGTTTGATAACACAATCCTCAAATTTATCTCCACTTGAGTATGTAAATATAATAATATTATTTCTTTTATGAGTTTGTGTACCAAATAGATATTAGTCATTATGGGTTGAATAAATTAACCTATTGTGCATCTCGTAGGGTGGAAGACGTCCTAACAAATATGCAACCAAAAGTTTGTGCAAAAGGCTTGAAGAAATACCCTAACTAAGGATCGGATCCTTAAGGTTCGAAAAACGAAAAAATAAGAAAGAAAAGACATCCGAGCTGTGCATTAGAGTTAAGGAAAGTCAATTCTAGAAGGGAGGTGGCGCTTTTTGATCCCGAAAAACATATGAATAATAATACATGTAATATCAAATATTACTTTCGATTTACCTGAGCCATTACGTTTTGTTTTGTCCTCACTCTGGCCACCCAGGAACAGAGCAAAATATGAGAAATCCGAGAAGAATTGTTGAAGTAACAAAAGAATTGAAATGAAAATACGTTACGGTGTCGGTTTACAAGTTTGCATGTTAAAAAAAAATCTGACTTAAACGTATAAAAGAGTAGATTGTTATAGAAAAAGATCCAAGTGTGCTTCGTGTGCTATCTGAGTTGGCGATAAGTTGAGGAACGGTCCCCCTTAGAAAGTCAAAGGCTTAATTAATGTAGGCGTATAACAATTACTTTAGAGTTTGCCTTAAAATATAAGACACCGTTATTTCAACAGAAACTAAAACTCAGATAAGTTAACGATTTTTATAATAGATTACAGCGTTCAACACAGATTTTGTCACTTGGAAAATGCTTACCTTTAGTTTTCTAGTACGCTGATTTCAAAGGTGTCAATCTTTTTGTGTTTTTTTTTTGGGGGGGGGGGGGGGTGGATTTTGTCCAGATTTTTAATTTTTAGTTCCTTACAATTCATGTTTTTTTATGTGTTGAATGCAGTTTGTGATCTAGAACTTTCGTATCAGATTTACCCAACAAGATGGACGCATTAAGCTGTCAAAAAAGAACACGTTCTTGCGCACGGATATTTTGGTTGCAAAATTGGTGATCATGACAAACCACGGGCACCATGAGCTGCATGGCTTATTATCATTAATCATTAAAGTAGTTTTATGGTCAACCACAGAAACTGACTTATGCTGTACGTATGGCCTAGTGTGAACGAATAAATCATTACATTGAATGGTGTTACTTTTATTTTTATTTTTTTGGTAAGTGTTTTACGGCGCTCGCAACTGCATAAGGTCATAAGAGCGCGCAGAACACATTAAAGTTTTTCAGTGGGTAGGAAATTTTAAATTTTGCCCTGGTGGCAGCTAAAGCCTACTCTTATCGATTTTAGACCACCAAAGGATCTTTAACGAGCGCCACCTGCACACGGGACCTCCAAGATTTTTCGCCCTTGTCCGAGAAGGCTAGGAGTAGATCTTTCCTACTAGAAAATCAGGGGTGTTGCTGAAAGACAGCAGTAAGAAAGAGCCAAGGAATAGCAGTAGAAAGGCTGCAGAAAGAGTCAGGAGCCCAGAGGAGAGAGCAAAGGAGGGTGGGGGCCGAAAGTAGAGACGAAAGCAGACGATAGTACATTGCTAGAGAGCAGGAAAGCAGGTGAAAGGAGATAATTTTAGATCAGAATATTTTCCGTCACTACCCGGATTCGAACCCGGGACCTTTGAAGGAGAGGTGAACACCTTAACCCCTAGGCCACGAAAGCTCCCTTCGTGTTACTTTTGCATTGCAAAAATTGTTGGCTTCTTGAACCATATACCAGTCAAATATTCCATACTTAAACTGACAGGGAAAGAAGACTAAATTAAAACTGAAAGGTATTTTTATTTTATTATTATTATTATTAGTTTGTGAGATGTTGAGTGATGACAAATTTAAAGAAAAAAACAAATAACACTTTAACCAAAAGCCTAGGAAGCATTCTGTTTGCTTTGGGAACATGTTGTTTTTG
>NW_004797456.1:251018-255924 GCF_000002075.1 Aplysia californica | reverse complement strand
ATATATATAAAACCTTTCATCTCTAACAGTGTCTAGAAAAGTAATGAAAATGCAAAAAGTTATTAATTTGATTGACATTTTTATGTTAGCGCTAAATAATGACAAATGGTTGATTGAATATCCCTCGGCAGCTGAAACTCGTGGAAGAGCTGTGAATTGCCCTCTGGACAAAATAAAAAAATATAACCAACAAAAATTAAAAACCCCGTATAAACCAAAAAAGGAAAAAATAAATCCCTATCACACCTGTAAAATTATAAGACAACAATTGCACGTGCCTTTATGCTAAACGTATTGACAAAGTCTCTCTTCTAGAGAATTGTAATAGGAGACGTCAAGATAAAAATGGAGGGAATATATACTAGGACAATCTACTTCCTCGTTTGTCTGTCGCTTAGACATATCTGTATCATGCATAAAATATTTCTTTATGACCGTTTGTCAGAACGCAAAAAGGTCATACATACACACACATTTGTAAGTGGCAAGTATAATAAACGTAATAGGTGAAAAGTAACGGTATGCGTCTTATAGGCAGCCACGCTGCATGCCGGTCGAGGGACTTAAAGGGTAATTGATTTGGAATGTATAGGCCGGCCAAAAGAAAAAAAATGTTAGTAGAGTGGGTTTTTCGGCACAAACTCACAATAAACAAGTACTATGTTTTATTTCAAATGACAATGTACTTTCAACTAAAGCATTGTCTCCTTTGGCTTCACTAGAAATATTAGGGATGTTGATTGCAAACTTTAGATGCAAAAGAAACATCAGGGTATGAGTCAGAAGCCTTAAAGCGGAGTTTAAATAGCCTTCATTCGTCATGTAAACTGTACAAAATCGGATCAAGATATGTCACACAAACATTAAAGCCTCACTAAGATGGTTTTCATCTCAAAAGAGTTTACTAAATTTTACTGCAAGATCATAGGTATGATGATGATGATGATGATGATGATGATGATGATGATGATGATGATGATGATGATGATGATGATGATGATGATGATTGCTATTATTGTCACTATTTTATCTTTGTTGTTTATTATTATCATTATCATTATTATCATTATATTATCATTATTATTACTATCATTATTAATACAATTATTATATTGTTATCATTATTAATATTATTATTTTCATTATTATTATCCTTATTTTTATCATTATTATTATCATTATCATATCATTATTATCATTATCATCATCATCGTCATCGTTATTTTAATTATTTCTTTTAATGACTACAGTTTAGTGTACCTATCAGACATAAATAAGGGGCTCTCGTGGCCTAGAGGTTAAGGTGTTGGCCTCTCATTCAAAGGTCCCGGGTTCGAATCCGGATAGCGACCGAAAAATTTTATTCTCTAAAATTGTCTCCTTTCACCTCCTTTCCTGCTCTCTAGCAATGATCTGTTGTCTGCTTTCATTTCCACTTTCTGCCCCCACCCCCTCACCTCCTTTGCCCCCTCCTCTGGGCTCCTGACTCTTTCTGCAGCCTTTATACTGCTACTCCTTGGCTCCTCCTTACTGCTGTCTTTCTGCCACACCCCTGATCTTCTGGTAGGAAAGATCTACACCTAGCCTTCTCGGACAAGGGCGAAAAATCTCGGAGGGCCCGTGTGCAAGTTGCGCACGTTAAAGATCCCTTGGTGGTCTAAAATCGATAAGAGTAGGCTTCGCCGCCACCCGGGCAAAATTCAAAATTTCCTACCAACTGAAAATATTAGGAGTGTCCCGCGCGCTCATATGACCTATGCAGTTGCGAGCGCCGTAAAACACTATACAAAACCAAAACAAAGACATAAATAAGAACCAAATATTCGTGATCGGTACTACAAATCCCGCGCTTCTGGGTTCCTGAAGTTTACTTTTTAACATCCTTGCTAGACTTGACCTTCAGTTAACAGACTAGTGGACGAAACACGATATTAACTCAAAATGAACAACTTCCTGCAACCCCAATCTAAACCACCCCAACCTCTTTTTTTCTGTACGCCACAGATTGTATTAGATTTTGAAAGGCAAACCACAAGTTTCGTTAGGTTAAGGTTCTGCGCATATCAAGGTCTAGTTGAACACACTATAATAAAGGGATGCAACGCAACAATTGCTAACTGCCATAATAAAAAGCTTGAAAACTTGACATAAAAATTTGTTTTATGGTAAAATGGTGAAAATGTATAGGTTTAACGCCCCTATCAACACTGTTAGGATTTTTAAAGAGGCTCCGAGTAAACGTCCATCTGCGAAAGGGCCGAGCCAATTGGGAAATTTGTGTAAAGTGCCTTTCCCAAAGACATAACATCGGACCGAGCTGAGGCTCGAAACCCTGAACGCACAATATCACGAGTCCGTTTGCCTAACCGACGCCACTCAAAAAATAAATTGCTCTTTCACTTTCTCCAAAGATCATAAACTTAATCATATTGTCACACCAGTTTCCTGACACAAATTGGCGTCATGTCCAATCCGCTAAACAATCGGAATCAGTAGGAATGACACTTTTCAGAACACGCACTCGTTGGTCCTACCACCACTGATTGATCGCCGTCTAGATCACGACCCACAGACTTAGTTCCAGTCCTGGAATAATGTGAGCCATCGTGGTTAAATCATGCGCCTGTCAAAAGAATGAAATAGGCGATGTAAGTATTTACCGCCAGTTTGACAACTTAAATCGAATTTTAATGGTTTTGTCTCAACGTCTTAAATGTCCATTTAAACACAATTTTATTTCTGTGTCGATTTAATTGAAAAACGCTGATTAAAAGCACGAAAATGTACATTTTCAGTTTCGAAGGATTCTCAAGCTATGGAAGTCACCAAACTTTGGTAACCATTTTCTTGCTTATTTTATCCCTGAAACCAGGCGACCTCCACTTCCTTCGATCGCAAATGTCTCAATTTCAATTCAAGACAGATGTATATTATTTACTTCGAAAGTCATACAGATGAAAAAACTTTAAGGTGATACCAATAACTCTACGTGCCCCCCAAAAAACTGACAAACGCCTGATTCCACTGCGTCGTGGAATAAAAGCTCACGCCATCTCGGCAGATCCCGCTGTGGCGGCACCACTGGGCTTCAAGGCACGGGATTAGGGTCTCTGCTGGGTTTCTGACCTTTACTTGCAGACGTTGAGAGACGGAGTTGTCGAGGAGAGGGCAACTGTGGTCTCTGATCTCATGGCAGCGTGTTTTGTAACTGGCCAAATTGTATGGGAACACAGAGGGGGTGAGAGGTTCGTGTTGTCGACTTCGGTTGGGGATTTTTTTCTGTTTTTGTTTTTTATTTTTCCCCATGTCTTTTTAATTGTTTAATGGTTGTGTTTTTGTTGTTTGTTTGGGGTTGTTGGGTTGTTTCTTTTTGTTGGTTTTTGTTTTGTTTTGTTTGGGTTTTTTAGGTTAAGGAAGATAGGAAGGAGGAACTGTCTGAGAAAAAAAAAGGGGGGGGGGGTCAAAGAGAAGAACAGTGCAAGGCCCGAGTAGTACAACACATTACGAACTAAGGAAGGAGATACTTTGATCGTATTGATCTTGAGTCGCACGGTGGCTTTAAACAAAGCTGTGTGCATGGATAATAATAATAATAATAATAATAATAATAATAATAATAACAATAATAAAAATAGTAGTAGTAGTAGTAGTAGTAGTAGTAGTAGTAGTAGTAGTAGTAGTAGTAGTAGTAGTAGTAGTAGTAGTAGTAGTAGTAGTAGTAGTAATAATAATAGTAGTAGTAGTAGTAGTAGTAGTAGTAGTAGTAGTAGTAGTAGTAGTAGTAGTAGTAGTAGTAGTAGTAGTAGTAGTAGTAGTAATGAAAATAACAATAATCTGCATGGCACAGTCCGGTTTGATAGCTCGCCCTGTGTGCTGTACAATCTATAGCATTAACCGAGCAAACCTGACAGCTTTCTTAAATAACCCCAACTTCCTAGGAAGCAAACAGTGCAAGCTGAATATTTTACAGGTGATTACAACTAACCCCTAGACAACCGACACAACTACAGTCGTCCTCACCCTAGTCAAAGAATACTCATCGTGCTTTGTAATCCACCGTAATATTATAGTGATCAGGACGCTCCCTTTTCATTTCATCATAGCTTCTTTTTTACGAACACACTACTCATGTTTTGAGTTCCAATACGATATGAGTTGAAAAGAAAACTTTATAAGACCATCAAACTCAATGTCTTGATTTTATAAGCCTTTTTGTGCGGGTTTTATTTTTCAAACTTAAAAACATTATTTTGTTGTTATTGATACGATATCTTAGTCTTTTTTTACTTCAGCTATCTCTTTAGAGTGCCAGTCTTGTAAACAGCAAAAAATCGAAATAAATTTGGTATATATCCATTGTTTCGAAAACATCAGTTATACTAAATGACATTTAGTGTCATGTATAACATTTTATAAAGGGTAAAAAGCTGTATAAGATTTCGCCTTGCACATGAAACCAGTTCTAGAGACATGAACCGGGTTTTTAAATTTGACTTTTCCTCTGAGCTACGTTTCTCCAATCGGATAATCTCCAAAGACGAGTTTCCTATAAAATTTGTCACGAATTCATTTTCTTTGTGTGACATTTGAAACTAAAGTCATTTAATTGCAAGGAAATCTGTTAAAGGGTCGTTTCGTTTGGTAAGGATTGGGTTTCATAGAGATGAAATGGATCAAAACATTGTATCTATGCGATAAAAAAAACTGTTGTTAATCACATTCAGTATATATCATTATTATGCTGCACTACACCCAAAGAACGTTCAAGTAATGTTTATCGACATCGTTGTTGTTAATATTATAATAGCAAGGCAAAAGGAAGTGTCTGTCTTGATGTGAAAGAGTCACATGCAAGTGGGGGGGGGACGGGGACTCTTTCTCTCTCTCTCTCTCTCTCTCTCTCTCT
>NW_004797456.1:247807-250310 GCF_000002075.1 Aplysia californica | reverse complement strand
AAGAAGAAGAAGAAGAAGAAGAAGAAGAAGAAGAAGAAGAAGAAGAAGAAGAACAACAACAACAACAACAACAACAACAACAACAACAACAACAACAACAATAACAACAACAACAACAACAACAACAATAACAACAACAACAACAACAAGACCATCACTACCACCACCAACAACAACAAGAAAGACAGGGTTGAACATAAAGGTTCCAAAGGTTGGTTGAAAAAAGAGACAAGCAGAAACTGGGAGAGGGAGACGGGCAAAGAATAGAAGGCATTAAGAGGATGATGAAGACTTCGAATACGGGAGAGAAGTAAAAACGCAATAATTTAAAATCAAGAAGACTTTAAGAGGATGAAAAGAAATGAAAGTGAGCAACAGTGGCAAAATTTCGAGCTTACCGTTCTCGATCGAAAGCAGAAAATTAACTTTGTTACTTTTGAAAATCTGAAAATTGCTGCAGGCGATGACGTGGTACAGTAAGGAAAAAGCCAGCACGTGCTTCATGTGTTCAGTTTCGGATTGCCAAGTGCTATTAATTATTGAGCAAACGTTCCAATTTTTAGATAAAGCTGCCTTAAGTTCTGCATATTATTTTAAATAAGCTTATTACCCATGAGTAGAAAAATAGGCTGCGCATTAATTATAATTCTTGTTTCTGTAGTTTTGTTTTGTCACTTTCATACCTATTACTAGACTCAGATTTTGGGACTTTGAGGTCCGTGCCAGGGTGTGAGAGGAAACGAAGGATCAGCACAGACGTTAAGACGTTAAGACTGTATTTGTATTCGAGTCTTGGAATTTTAAATTTAATTTGCGATCGAAACCAACAAAAGCAACTACAGGATATACGTCAAATTATTAACTGTAAACAGCGTGTAAAGCATTCTTTTCTTTTCTTTTTATAAAAACCAGGCGTGTTGCTTATACTTAAGAATTAAAGATGTCACCCTTGGATATTGGCAAAATGCGACTTATTGTATTTACATTGCCCATTGTGTTCTAGAAGACATTACCATGTTGGGTTGATCGGACCACACTATTTTTATTGTAGACAATGTTACTTCCTGTTGACTTACAACATAATAATTTTTTGTGATATCTGTTTCTCTTTCTTTTCGATAAGTTATTGAGGGAGAGATCAAACAACCCAAAAAGTACACACCCGTTTCTGTTAACAATAAGTTTTTGACAACATTACATAATATTCTAAAAATCTGTTTCTAGCTTTTCATAATCTTTGCGTTAGCTTAATTTTTAAATAATATTTCTAGCTTACTAGATGGAAACCGTTTTAATGGAACACTTTCCATTAAGATTCTACGTTTTGCGTACAGACCAAAAATGGCTGTATTTTATGTGAAATAGTATATTTTATTGTAAAGGGTTTGAGCCCGCCGGGGTAGTGCCATTGACTAGTGTCTTTATGCCATTCCCAAAGGGGGGACATTTCTCGTTCAAGCACAGTAGAATTGTAAATGGGCTGATTCTTGTCACGCTCATAACTGTGCCTGATCTACAACAGGGAACTGCTGCTTTTTCTTTCCTGATCCTTACTATTGTCATTTTTTCCTCTACTTCTTTTGTATATTTGTCACTATCTCGTGACCTGCTATTTCCGGGCTGCCTTGATAGTCGAAGCAGACCTTATGCTGTTGAAGCTAGAGAGGTGAGCAGAAAAAGTTTGATTCCCTGTAAAGACTTCTCTGTTGACACCCATCCCTTGGCGCTCATATGACTTTATGCAGTTGCGAGCACCGTAAAACCCTCTACTATATTTTAAAAAAAGGATTTGAACTGTCTTTGCTTCAGATAATTCGTAATATTAGGGATTGCCATGCTAGATTCAGATGTTTTGTAATAATGAATGGTTCTGTATTTCCTTCCACATAATTTAACTATTATTTTCGAAATGTACAATCCTAACTTTTCTCAAGAATAATACCAATCTTCTGGCCTATGGGAGACCAAACAATAGCACCTGCGTCGATCCGTTCTAAATATAGGCTACCAGTTATAGACGCAGATGACGAGACACTAACTCTGCCCCTGTCAATATCAAAGTATTAATTTTAGGGCTAAAAGAGGCAGTGGCAGTGTAATCGAAAGCTCGTTCAATGCCCATGTGCACGAGGATATGAAAAGGTGCTAAATATTGTCATGCCCTAATGTTCCTCAGTTTTTATAGTTTGAAAAGTGCTTACAGTTGGACTTACTGACAAACTCTCTCTTATTCTCTCTCTCTTTCTTTCTCTCTCTCTCTCTCTCTCTCTCTCTCTCTCTCTCTCTCTCCCTCTCTCTGTGAGTCTCTAACTGTCTCTCTCTCTTATTACCTCTCTCATTTTCTTCCCCTCTCTCTCCCCGTGCCTCTCTCTCTATCTCTCTATCTCTCTGTGTCTCTCTGACTATCTGTGTCGTCTTCTTTCCTCCCCTATTTTTGTCTTTCACTTTCTCTCTCCTTCTCTCACCCTTCTCTCTCTCTCTCTCTCTCTCGCTCTCTCTCTCT
>NW_004797456.1:237605-242008 GCF_000002075.1 Aplysia californica | reverse complement strand
AATTAGTAGTAGTAGTAGTAGTAGTAGTAGTAGTAGTAGTAGTAGTAATAATAGTACTGTAATTAGCTTAATAACTTCAGTAGTAGTAGTAGTTAAGAAAACGGCATCTCCATGACAACAAAAAAGTAAAAATTGCGGAGTAAATGACTGAAACGTTCAGTTTTCACCAGATTCAGTATAGGGTCAATATTATAAGAACAATCACCCCTTAATGAACTCCGCCACCGCCTTACCATGACGCGACTAGTCAAGCCATTTTCTTAAATGTAGGCGATTTCCCGCCTCCATTGACACAAGCTAGATCATTTTAAGAGACGGACTGAATTAGATGTTTGTCAGGGCCGACCCCGAATGAGGGGGATACAACATCACAGAAAAAAGACCGAGATGCTAGACAAAAGTTATCCCCCACCCAGAAGTCGAACTCGTGTCTTTTGTGTGCGACATCAAAGCACCAAAAAAAAACGCTTGTTGGTGAAGTCACGGTCGTCTGAATATTTGCCCCCGTCACCATCTACCTTGATTTATGTAGCTTGGTCTAAACCCCAACATTTTTCACAGATCATGACAACGGCCCAAGCTTTGAGAAGGGCAATGGAACCCACTGTTCCGATGTAACCCATGCCTGGCTGGGCCCATGGGCAAACTATGGCCCGCGGGCCAGATCAGCCTGGGAGCGATAACATTTCAGGTCGGTCCCGTAAGTCGACCCAGTAATACTTAATAATGAATGCAGCCCGCAGAGACTTGGTAATTAATCAAAACACTACTGTGGACTTGGACACGCTAGTCCATTGTCGCTTTAAGCCATGCAAAAACTAGCAGATAAAGAAACGGTGTCTCAACTGAGCTGGTATGTTATGAACATAAACGACGACAGCGCAATCCTCCTGTTAAGATCATGATGTGAGCCGCAGTTAATAGTTCCTTTTAAGTAAGATCATTACAGCTTGCGACATAGATTGAAAATGGAAAAATAGAACCGGAGGTGGTCGAAAGATATTCAATACGTTTATTCATGAATGGTTTGCAATTTTACACCTCATTGACGTCCAAGGATTAGAGTTTTCAATCGATATGAGGGGTTTTGTTTTAGTGTGTTATTACTGTTATGGATTCATGTTTCCGAAACTTATAATGTTCTGAATACTGATCACATTTTACCTTCGTGAATTATGTCAAGTGAAACGCTAGGGTTGAGATTAAAAGGGTATATATGCACATGATTGCTTTAACAGGAATCAGTGTTGACATTTCTTCGACGTTTCAATTGTTCAACAGGCCCCAATAACTAGAATCCTATTACAATTATCCTTTTAAGTGACTTAATATGATAATGATGGTGATTTTTTTGCTCCGAATGACCTTCAAGTCCAATATTCAAGTGTGCATGTCCAATCAGAAAGGCCTCGGGCGTCTATGGCAAAGACTACAGTTACATCGTTCATTACGTTTTGCTCAGTTTTGTTTTGTAAGAGTTTTACGGCGCTCGCAACTGCATAGGGTCATAAGAGCGCGAGGTGAAAAGTTCTAAAGTACAAGAGGAATAAAAAGATCTAATAAATAGACTAATAAAGAACATCGTAAAATGATTAGCGCTGTGCAACCTTTACGTTTTTATGTCTGTTGAGTGCCATGCTATCTGTATTACTTGAGTATCTTTCTGTTTGTCTGTTTCTTCATCTGTCTGCCAGTCTTATCTTCAGATCACTCTGACAGATTTACCACAGTCAAACAAAAGTTCAAGGGCATTTAAAGACAAAGATTCTGCACCCTGTGTGGAATGTTGTTTTAGGTCATCGAGTAAGCCTCAAAGCGCATTCTGTCTCTTTTTTCCATTTCTGTGGTCAGGGGCTGCCAAAATGAGTTGAGCAAGTTTGCCCACCGTGTGGAATCGTAATTTTGAATTGTGTAGGGTAGTCTGGCATAGTTAAACTGGAGTACTTTTTGAACAGAGGAAAACACCTATTTTAAAAAGCTCATTTTTTAATTGCTTCTGTTTTTGTTGTTTTTTGAGGGGGCGGGGGGTTTAGCAAGAGATATCGGCACTTGCAACACAAACAATAATATATCATAATATAAATGCCGCAGATAGATGTATTACAAGAGTCTGCCCAACAAAGAAAACTAGGAGGAGAGATAATGGTGACGCTTAGTTTGATAGGAAAAAACGGGCAAAACACATCAGAGCACTTACAAACCGCCCACCCATTTTCATTGAGCTGTAAGGAGTCTGCGCTGTAGTTGTATTGTGCTAAGGCTCTTTGTGCAGTCACATGGAGAAGACAATAGTTCGATTCGGGAGAGAGAGAGAGAAAGAGAGAGAGAGAGAGAGAGAGAGAGAGAGCGAGAGAGAAAGAGAGGCAGACATACAGAGAGAGAAACAGAGAGAGAGACAGAGGGAGAGGGGGGAGGAGGGAGGGAGAGAGGAGGGAGGGAGAGAGAGAGAGAGAGAGAGAGAGAGAGAGAGAGAGAGAGAGAGAGAGAGAGAGAGAGAGGCAGACAGAGAGAGATGCAGACAGAGAGAGAGAGACAGAGAGAGAGACAGAGAGAGAGAGAGAGAAAGAGAGAGAGAGAGAAAGAGAGAGAGAGAGAGGAGGGTTGGTTTTTTTCTAAATTGTATCTTCTTCTGTCTATTGGGTTCTGTGCAGCCCCCCCCCCCCCAACTTTCCACCTCTCCCCTCAGCCTGAGTCGGTCCTGACAGGCACGATCGAGTAAGTTTACCTCCGAAATTGTTCAAATTTTGATTGTGTTGAAATTGAGGGTCATTTGAATTATAAAACATTTTAGAAAGTTTTTCCTCTCTCTTCTTTCACAATCGTTTAAGAATCTTCTTTAATTGATTCTACGATATTGCGGTGAACAATAGATTTCGCGTTGTTTTCCATTTAGACGGTAAAGAAACCGAAGCTATTTGATCACCATTGTTTGTTTATTTGTCTGAATCCCACACTTATCTCAAAATTATGTAAGCTATTTAAAAGTAAATAAAAGACAGAATATCTAAATTCAGGTCCTTGTCCATTAGAAAAGGATTGCAGTTCAGTGTCCTGTTAACTGAACTTCAGAATGTGATTGAAAATGTCTTCTTTAAATTTGAAATGAAAAAGAAAATTGAGTCGTGAATATTTCAGCAAACAACTAGGAATGGGACAAAGAAAAGATGCCTTTCATTGAAACCGCAAACCAATGGCCATTGGCCAAGCTTTGCAAACCGAATAATCATGCAATTATAAGACGTATTAGCGAATGAAGACACATTATCATCTTTCTTTCGTCACAGGACAAATGGAATCGACCGGGAACAGCTTTTGACTATTTTTGCCTCAGCGTCATAAACGTACTGCCTAGTTTTTATACATTCTATTATAATCTAAAGGCAAACAGCAAATTTTTTTTTACTAAATAATATTTAAGACTTGTGTTTGCGTCTTATTTGCGCGTCCATGGTGCGCACCAATGCAGCAACGTTTTTAAAGAGAGCAAAGAGAGACGACCAAGACTATATCAAAGATAGTACATAACAAGATGGGCCACTTCTCTCTTTGAGCCAATTAAAAAAGTGTCCTCAAAATTTGGTGGCGCCCTCTTCACAAAAGCGCACTCTTTGCGAACAGAGTTACCCTACTTGAGTTATAAAAAATCAAAGTGAAACTAGCAAGTTTTGGGATACATTTCGGAAGAACGCTTTTTTAAAATGGTTACCCTGACAAAAAACCTCTTCCAGAGGAAAGGGTGATGGTTTTCTTCGTTTAATTTGACTTTAGAATGAAAGGCGACAGGTCATTAAAATAAAAAAACCCCTAAAACTCCGCACTGAACGTACCCGAACTGCTGATGAACAGCAGTCGATCTGCGCACACAAGGAGGTGCTATTCCTGTTCTTCTTCTGGAAAAATGAAAGAGAGCTTCAAAACAGACTGCAGCGCCATCTGAAGCAAAGAGCATACTTCCTGCGGACACTTTTTTGGCTGAGTGGCCCATCTTGTTATGTATTATCATTGACTATATTACTCAAGTTTATGAACGAGCGATGTCGACATTTGGACACACTTTTCAATTTACCAGGGTCCGTTTTTTAAAATTGAATCTTCAGGCGAAACGCTGTTTCAAGCAAGAAGTAGGAGTTCAAATCCCATGTGGGCGATAAATTTTATAAAGATATTAATTTAGTATTTGTACTTGGTTACTCAATCTCACAGATCCCTCGTTGGCACTGACAGGCAAGGCCGAAGAAGCCAGCGTACAGAAGGATCTAGATTGTGCCGATAAGGGAGAAGACCGCTTTTCAGAAATTATGTATCACACTCATGTTTGAATTAAACGTTGTTAAACTATTCAACAAAATCATTATCGAGCTAGTAAAAAGTGGAGTTACTTGCATTAATATCTGAAAAAGGAG
>NW_004797456.1:235960-237063 GCF_000002075.1 Aplysia californica | reverse complement strand
TGTGTGTGTGTGTGTGTGTGAGTGTGTGTGTGAGTGTGCGTGTGTGTGTACATATGGTGAAACACCAAACCAATGTGCCAGAATCTGGACAATAGAGATGTATGTTATCTTATCTTATCTTATCTTATCTTATGATTTCAGACGATTCTCAGTCTAGCTAGATGGACAAGAAGACAATCATATTTTCTTATAAATTATTTTTCTCCCGTCTTGGAAACATCCGCAAGACAAAGCCTTCTGCATAATATTGTGTGTTTCTGACATTTACGCTTCACTTTTTTAAAAATATAAAATGGCGTCTCTGGCCCTCTTAAAAGGTTTCTAAATCAACTATATATCCGTCTTCCCCACCTCTCTCTCTCTCTCTCTCTCTCTCTCTCTTTCTTTCTCCCCGTCTCTGTGTGTGTCTCTCTCCCCGTCTCTCCGTTTCTTCTTCTCTCTTCCACTTTCTATCTCTCCGTCTTTCTTTCTCTCTTTCAAACCCTGTTTCTCTTTGTATGAATTATTTTTTTCATGTATAAATGCTTTTCTCTTTATCTCTCTCTCTCTCTCGCATACACACACACACACACACACACACACACACACACACACACACACACACACAATAACACATAATATATATAATTTATACGCACACATGCACTCATAAACACTCACACAAACGCTCACATTAGTTTTGGTTCTTTCTCTTTTCTTTTGCCTCTCTATCTCTCTCCACCTTTCTCTTTGTTTATATCTTTCTGTCTATTTTTCATCCCTCTTTAAAAAAAAAAAAATGTTCGTGCCTCAATTGTCAGCTTGCTGGCATGACTTTTTAAAGCAGTCTTCATCGCTAGGGCGATCTATCCATTTCCCTTCCCTACTCTCTTCCCCTCTCCTCCCTTCCCTCTCCTTTTCCTCCACTCCACCTCTCCTTTTCCACCCAAACCCACCTCTCTCACCCTCTCCCCTCTCCCCCCATCTCTCTCTCTCTCTCTCTCTCTCTCTCTCTCTCTCTCTCTCTCTCTCTCTCTCTCTCTCCCTCTCCCCCTTTCTCTCTCCCCCCATCTCCCTGTCCTCCCTTCCCTCTCGTGCCTTTTACTTCTTCCTCTTCGTCTCTC
>NW_004797456.1:233747-235860 GCF_000002075.1 Aplysia californica | reverse complement strand
TTATTTTTTTCATGTATAAATGCTTTTCTCTTTATCTCTCTCTCTCTCTCGCATACACACACACACACACACACACACACACACACACACACACACACACACACACACACAATAACACATAATATATATAATTTATACGCACACATGCACTCATAAACACTCACACAAACGCTCACATTAGTTTTGGTTCTTTCTCTTTTCTTTTGCCTCTCTATCTCTCTCCACCTTTCTCTTTGTTTATATCTTTCTGTCTATTTTTCATCCCTCTTTAAAAAAAAAAAAATGTTCGTGCCTCAATTGTCAGCTTGCTGGCATGACTTTTTAAAGCAGTCTTCATCGCTAGGGCGATCTATCCATTTCCCTTCCCTACTCTCTTCCCCTCTCCTCCCTTCCCTCTCCTTTTCCTCCACTCCACCTCTCCTTTTCCACCCAAACCCACCTCTCTCACCCTCTCCCCTCTCCCCCCATCTCTCTCTTTCTCTCTCCTTCTCTCTCTCCTTCTCTCTTTCTCTCTATCTCACTCTCTCTCTCCCTCTCCCCCTTTCTCTCTCCCCCCATCTCCCTGTCCTCCCTTCCCTCTCGTGCCTTTTACTTCTTCCTCTTCGTCTCTCGTTTCCCTCTCCCCCTCTTTTTCTCTCTTCCTCTCTCTCTCTCTTTCTTATATATATATATATATATATATATATATATATATATATATATATATATATATAGATATATATATATATATATAGATAAATAAAGTTTCAACGTCCATTTCAATACTGTTCGGCTAATGAAAAGGCGGGACCTCCGAATTTAACGTCCATCTCCAACAGGACCTAGCTGAATGGGAAAATTCCCGCAAAGCCCCTTTCCCATATATAGTTGAACCTGTTCATAGCAGCCACACAAGTCATTATAGAGAAAGTGACAGTCATAGATGTGGTCGTTATTGACAGGGTCTGAGTTATAGCCGCCTACTAGACTTGACAAAGTCAATAGATGGTTTAAAACTGGAATTTTTAATTTAATCTTTCCATTTCACGTACATCAATTTATTATTTTTTTTGCACAGTTAAAAGTAAACTCGCAGTCAGATAACGAGTTGGGAGAAACATGACGTGTAGCAAGTAACTGCTATTAGTTTTAGCATGTTTTGAGGCCGACTTGTTCCGAAAATTACTGACCGAGGACGCCTTGGACACGTACCAATAAAAGAAAAGTTTGAAATATGGGGAGTACGCCATAAGAGTGTCGCAGAACAATAGCTGTTAGTTCAGGTGACCGCTGAGGAGAGGTGACTAGAAAGGCATGTGCGACTGTGCACGCACAATAATAATGTAATAATATGAGTATAAGCAATGAGTATTTGTGAATGAGTACTGTGTGTAAGGGAATGGGGGTGAGAACGATTGAGAGAGAGAGAGAGAGAGAGAGAGAGAGAGAGAGAGAGAGAGAGAGAGAGAGAGAGAGAGAGAGAGAAATCTATATTTAATAAATCATCGTTGACGCATAAAAGCTCCAATCTTGCCTGGGAATGCTTCGTCAAGATTTATATAATTTTATATACCTTGAAGAAGAATTAGTCATTATTAAATAACTCTGACACTTGTAAATTCATTATACGTGTCATAGAGAAAGATACCTCCTGAAAAGCTTAATTTGTTTCATTATTAGTTGTTATTTCGCACAATGATATTTGTTTTGTTTAAATCTTGCTAGGGGGGCTCTCGCGGCCTGGAGGTTAAGGTGTTGGCCTCTCATTCAAAGGTCCCGGGTTCGAATCCGGGTAGCGACCGAAAACAATTTTTCTCTAAATTTGTCTCTTTTCACCTCATTTCCTGCTCTCTAGCAATGTTCTGTCGTCTGCTTTCGTCTCCTCTTTCTGCCCCCACCCCTTCACCTCCTTTGCCCCTTCCTCTGGGCTCCGGATTCTTTCTGCAGCCTTTATACAGCTACTCCTTCACTTCTTCTTACTGCTGTCTTTCAGCCACACCCCTGATCTTCTGGTAGGAAAGATCTACACCTAGCCTTCTCGGACAAGGGCGAAAAATCTCGGAGGGCCCGTGTGCAAGTTGTGCACTTTAAAGATCCCTTGGTGGTCTAAAATCGATAAGAGTAGGCTCGGGCC
>NW_004797456.1:231824-232893 GCF_000002075.1 Aplysia californica | reverse complement strand
TATATATATATCAATGCATATAACAAAAACACGAAAACAGCCAGTCTGTTTTGACAGTAAATGATGCACGGTATATTATATGACAAAACAATCTGCTACTGAACTCCAAACACCCTAGAAAGTCGATGAAGTAATTACTTGAACTATGATCGGTTTACAGTAAGCTTTGTAACTTACTCCTGAGAAATTACCTTTGAAACGAGTTTGTTTTCCAACAATACGGGTGAATTTTATGATGGTATTGCAGAAGTATTGACGTGTTCATCAAATTCATGCCATTATAATGTGTAGCTATCTCCTTTACTCACAGGACCGAGAAAAAAGAAAGTGACCTAAAAAAATCCAATTATATCTAGCTATTTATGTCCGCTCCTTGCCATGTCTTTCTTGTTTAATTGCTTCCACTTCTGTTTCTTTTACTCTGTTACAAAAACGTTAACCTTGGCTAATGAATGTGTTGCTAACTTGTTTGCACTGAAGACCTGGAGCCTTTTCACTAGTCTTGTTGAAATCTGTATTTTAATGATTTTTTTCCCAATATAGAACAATGCTGTATAGTGCACATGCGAAAGAAAAAGGGTCGTTCGGTCTTTGAAACTGATATAAAGAACAGAAGTATGCTGAAAAGATGTTGAGGGAATATGTAACACGCACTAACCACTGCCTCACCCCCCAAAAAACAAACCTTATATTTCCATCATTCTCCATCTTTGATTTTGCGCAGCAAGCAAACGCCACTCGGAACGCAAACATGCCATAATGAAACTGACACTGAGCTACTTTTGGCATATTAATGTTAATGTCATGAATCTCACGATGAACGGTATTATTTTAGAAGCAAACGTAAACGGCAAGAGAGGAAATAAAGGGAGACTTGACAGAGGATGGGAACAGAACGTACAAACCTGGCTTGGAAACCTAAGCACCTTATTCGGTCGTAAGAAGTAACAACGCTGTAGCAGCAGTAGCAGCGGCAGCAATGAAGAAGAAGAAGAAGAAGAAGAAGAAGAAGAAGAAGAAGAAGAAGAAGAAGAAGAAGAAGAAGAAGAAGAAGAAGAAGAAGAAGAAG
>NW_004797456.1:230045-231323 GCF_000002075.1 Aplysia californica | reverse complement strand
AGGAGGAGGAGGAGGAGGAGGAGGAGGAGGAGGAGGCGGCGGAGGAAGAGGAGACAACGAGGTAAAAAAAAATAAAGTTGTATCTGTCAAAAATATGTTTAGCTTACAGAACAACAAAAATAACGAAAGTTTAACCTTTAACGAGTTCTGTAAATACGCACAATTTTAAGAAATTTTAATATATTTCTGTGTTGGAGGAAATAGCACAGACATCACAGCTGAGTTAGTGCATTGGATTCCTGTCGTTCTTTTCAATGGGGTGACTTGAACAAATGTAATGAATCAACTAGACTTTGGGTAACCAAATTACTAGAGTTAGTCTCTTCTAATAACGAAGTTCTGTCTCTTCTTTGCACAGAAGAATTTATTAAAAGTATTCGTTTTAAAAATACGTTCAGACAGGACCAAGTAACCACAAACTTCCTGGATCATAACATTTAGCAAATAGAGCGCCACAAGAGAAAGTACGTTCCGACCTCAAACTTTGTTGAGGTTGGATTTTCAAAGTCACTAAGTCAGTATAAAATGACGTATTTAAAATCGTATTCTTTTTATAGGCCTCTAGATGAAGGGAATAGTATCAAAATGTGTTTAATACTTTGGTATATCATTTTATAGATTGGTCGTTTTTGTATTTTGTATGATTGAAATTTAATTTGATTTTAAGGCTGTTGACCGAATGTCAGGTTTGGAAGATGGGTACATCAGAGATTGGCGTAGAGGACGAAAGAAGAGAAAACAACCTTAGTCTGAGCCATTGATTATAATTAAATCAAGATTGCCTTGGTAAAAAGAGTGAGTGCCCTGGTGGTATTTATGCCCTTCCTATTAAACATCTACCATTCTTACCTCTCCTTCTTTCTTTTTGCATGATATCTCTAATATCATGACCTAACTGTATTGCAAGTGCCGTAAAACTCTACTCAAACATTACTAAAATGATAGAAAGAAGCAGTGAAGTCTCGTCAGCAGCATCCCAACCATAATACACCCAGTAACTGAAATTAGAAATCACACAGAGGAAGCAGAAGGAGCAATGTACACAAAACTAGAGTTGTAACAAGATTGGACGGAAAGGATTCACCCAAGCCAGCAAAAGAAAGCAAACTGGAAAGGAAATCCAGAACGAAACCTGGAACTGTCTACGTCTATGTTGAGTATTTTTCAGGGTACTGAATGTTTCTCATGAAGTGAACCCCCCAAAAAAATTGTCTCTAAATGTTAACTTTAGTCCTCAACTCCCCCTCCCCGCCCTACCTTCCTTCCCGTCCCCCTCCA
>NW_004797456.1:226392-228253 GCF_000002075.1 Aplysia californica | reverse complement strand
CCCCCCCCCCTTAAGTCATCGGGAGAAACAAGGGAGTGAACAAGTGAATTAGAAACTCTTTCAACATTATTATTATGTCCAAGTTGGGTCCACGAAAATCTTCGGGTATCTCCAGAAGATACGAAATTAGTTTTACCATAATTACGTATTTGACGTACCTCCCTAACACATAAATATTTATCTTCTGGAGGGACAGGAAAGACCATTTTTTGTTGGATGCGATACCGACTTCACGATGAGGTCCATCCTAATAAAAATGTCCTGACTTGGGAAAATGTCCATTATTCATCTCTACAGAATTCTCGATTTTATAACAACCATTGGTCTTTCATTCAAATGTGTAGATAGAGCGCTCTTTAAAATGTAAATGGCTTCTGTTACTATTGAACTGTTATCTACATTTTAAACTTCAACCACAAAGTAAAACCAAGCTTTGCTGTGGACTAATATGTAAACATCCAACTTGAGTCCAGCGCGATCATAATATTGTGACCTTATGCAGAGCGAGAGCCGTAAAACACTTACTAAACTTCGAAACTTCAAATAGCAGAGCGTTTCGCTCTTTTGTTAGAAACCGGGAAAGACAGAAAAAAGTTAATACCACAAGAGGAGATCTCAGTATTATTATAAATGGGACTGTTATTGTTACATTAGTGTTACATCTCCTGCTCATTTTGAAATGGGCTGGGGGAAAAAAAGGGGGGGGTGGGTTGAAGGAAAAGGTAAAGAGGACAAGAGCATTTCTTACTGGTAAAAAGAGCGGTTGGGAGGTGGCTTCTAAAGTGTGGAATGAATTGTTAAAGAGACGAGGTAAGCATGAGAAAAAGAGAGGGTACGGGTGAACGTGAGAAAGAGTGTGTAGGGTGGGGGCAAAGACTGAGGGAGACAGAGAGAGAGGATAAGAGAGAAAGGGAGAGAGAAAGAGAAGATGGAGAGAGAGCGACATACAGAGAGAAAGAGATACAAAGAAAGAATGAAATTGGAGTAAGACAGAGAGGGGGGGCGGAGGAGACAGAGAGCGACAGAGATAGAGAGAGAGGGGGTGGTGGTGATGGAGAGCGAGAAAAATATTTCAATACGTTGCAAATAAATTATCATTTCTTTCGTTTCAGTTCCGCTTATAGTTTTGTTCGATATGTACAAAAAATACAATCTCAATTACATAACAATCAAGCAAGATCTCACGGACGAAATAAATTTATATTGTAACTAATAATCAGGTATGGCAACGTTTCCCCCCTGTAAAATTGATTATTTTGGTATAGACAGATCGATGGGTAAATGTATTATATTACCTACGTGTTACATCGTCGACCAAGGAGACTCGCAAGTCACTTGTGAGTTTCTCACACAAGTAAACCGTAGACGGAAAGTCGTGAAAATCATACAGAGACCCACAGACATGATAGTATTATTATCCCACGAATGGCGAACAGTTCACAGGGCTGACGACTTGTGTCTTGCGCGAGCGTGTCTGATACAGCGATGAAAGCAAATGAGAAGAAAACAGGAGGAGCCCCCGGTCCCAAACTTTCTGTTTAGGTTGAGGAGTTGTATTGTATTTATTGCTGTATGGAGCCCCTCTACTGGTCGCGAACACACGCAGGCCGTCACTGTGGTTGTCTCGTCGTCGTCTGTCCGTCAGAGAGAGGGAGAGGGAGAGGGAGGGAGGGGGAGAGATAGGAGGGGAGGAGGTTGAGGAGGAAAGGAAGGGAGAGGTATGAGGTGGGAGGGAGGGGGAAAGTAGGGGAGTGGGTTAGGAATCAGAAAGGGAGAGGTATGAGGGGAGGAGGGAGGGAGGGAGGGCGGAGAGGAAGGAGGAAAGAGAGGGGGAAAGGTTTGGCGGAGATGGAGGGAGAGA
>NW_004797456.1:212977-222977 GCF_000002075.1 Aplysia californica | reverse complement strand
TTAGCGAGAGTGTCCGTATTTTTCATGTTATACTAATATTGATTTTTTATACTGAACGCCTTTAAAAATGCAGAATTGTCTTTACAGAGTCGGTACACGTTTGTATAGAATAAAGAAAGATTAAAAGAAGTGCTTTTGAAGTTTGTTCATTTTCCAACCCATTTGGGCCGTATTGAGTACTTATTTCAACTGATTTCGATTCATGACCTCCATTGTGTCTCTGAAAACAAATTTGCAAAGACACACACATCGAGACGTAATACAAATCTGTCACCTTTAGCATGTAACCGTCTTCACATGCATCTTATAACATTTGCATTGATTTGTTGAGGAATTCTGTCCCTATTTGCATCAGCGGGACAACAGTTGCCGGAGATTCGTAAGAGGGTCTCTTGCACACACTTTGTGGTTCAGGTCATCCCCGATGAGCTCTGTTGGTGACATGGCCGTTTATACGTTCGCCAGTCCAACATTCGTGTTGGGACCTTCCAGAAACTTTGTCCTGTTACACCTGCAGTGTGGGAGAGGGAGTTGTGTTGTGTTGGAAGATCATTGAGATTCTGGAGCGCGTGAAATGTAGAAACATTGACTCTTTGTAATTCTTCAAAATTAATTAGTCCAGTGAAGACGCGATGTCGTAGGGATTCATCAAATTAGTGCATTCTTATAGAGACGGGCGCCTCACTTGGAAAGTAAGGAAGTAGGACCTACTAATGCCGCCTTCTAACCACCTGCTAAAGTACTCTTGGTAATAACAAAAATCGTATCGGTGTGTAAATTTCCATTACATTACATTGCATTATATTATTTTATGTAATATTATACCATAAAAACACTATATTATATTACATCGTATTATATTTCTATTCTTTTATATTTTATTATATTATATTATACTTTTTCAATATATTATTGATATTATTCTCATTATTGTGAAAATTACCATGGTACAATGGGTGTGACAGAACGTTTGCAACTCAGCATATGTGTGTGTGTGTGGGGGGGGGGGGTGTGGGGGGTGTGTGTGGGGGGGGGGGGGGGGGGGGGGGGGGGGGGGTGAGACATTTTTTATATAATATAAGAAAATGTGTGTATCATATTTTAAAATAGAACATACATTTCTTACTATAATATAATAAAGATAAGCACATTCAAATATTCATATGTACATGCACAGAAATTATTATTTTATCACCTAAACAAATTTCCATTCGCAGCCTCTGTAATTGTTCATCTCAAATGCTCAATCAGCTTATGCTCCAAGTTCACTCCAGTATAATACGACAAGAAAAGAGCATGATCAACAGAACTAACGAAGATGGAACCAGCTATTTGTGGACTCAGTCGCTGATTGAATTCATGTTGGCGTATCTGGTTTTAATAAGAGAACATGACCTGAGCGACCATAAAACACCGTATTAGGGGTACGTTGGACGTGTGAATGTCTTTGTGTTTTATTAATAATTCCTACATAAGGTAGTTTAATTCTCGGGACTGCTTTTATTGCATTACACATAAGTATTGACGCATTTCTCTGTTATAACGTACATAGTGCGTCACAGAAGATCAAGTCACTATTATTTTCAATTACTTTATGGAACACGTGTGGATGTTTTGTTTTGAGTATTATTAGAAATGAGATTAGAGGGAAAGAGAGAGAGAGAGAGAGAGAGAGAGAGAGAGAGAGAGAGAGAGAGAGAGAGAGAGAGAGAAAGAGAGACAGAGAGACAGAGAGAGGCAGAGACAGAGACAAAGAAAGAGGCAGAGAGGCAGAGAGACAGAGAGACAGGGAGACACAAGGACAGAGAGAGAGAGAGGGGGGGGGGAGAGGTAAGGTAGAGGGGAAGCAACTCATCTGCCCTCTGTTTATTAACCGTTCCTTCCAAATCGAAACATATTACAGTGGAATCCTGTTATAACGAGAGGGAGGGGACCGGTGCGAAATGTCCGTTATACCAGGATTCTCGTTATAAGGAATCCAGTAATAAATTCAATGGAAATAATAAAGTAGGCCTAATCTAGGAGTTAAGTGTTCTGTTTATTTCTTTTTGTTATATCCCCTGATGATGACATTGTTCTATATGACCTCTAGTTAGGTCTTACTTGATCAAAAATCGAATCGGGTTTCTTTCTCAAGCGCTAGCGATGTTGACAGCACGGTGTTGGCGATCAGAAAGAATGCGCTGTGGGCTAACTCGCCCGCTGCGTTGTCCCCCACCCCACCGCACCCCGTGGTGTGTTTCGTCTGCTTGCGCACGTTACTACACATCACTCCATCACAGCATTGTGACCTCTCCATCCTCGTTTCGGAGAAGTGAGGGCATGGGTAGTCACCGTAGTGTTAAGCCTCGATAATCTAGAATAGGCTGGCCTATCACACGATGCGTTCTGCTTGTCTGCGCTTACCACACCCTTCCCACTCATTCTCTCCGGACTTCATTGTTGGCAAACGTTGGCTCTCCTATTCTTTGTTTCGTTCAAGGAGTTGGTGTAAGGTCCTAGGTTTCGCTAGATCACCGACAAGTTTCTTAATTGGCGAGGTTTATATGTATAATTGGCCTGTGCGCTGTGCAAAGCAGCAGCAATATTCCGCTATAACCGACTACCGTGTTTGTCCGAATGCGCTATAGCAGTATTTTTTTTTACAAAGGTAAAGAAGGGAAAGAAACGGGGTTTTAGCATAGTGTCTTTATAACAGACTTCTCGTTGTTTCAGGACTCGTTATAAGTGGACTCCACTGTATACTACTAACGCAACCTTTTTAAAATTATTCCTCTTCGTGAAATTTGGTTAGGATGGCGGAACGTATTATTACATAAATATGGTACATAGAAACATAAATAGACATGGATACTGAAACACATACAAATATTATGCTACAGACATGCCACTGCTGGTCGTCACTGTGTAGCGTTCTATTTTTGTTGTCGTTGTTTAGGGGGTAGGGCGGGGGGGGGGGTCCAGTTCGGGTATTAGCCCTCAAAGACACTCCCCAGTGGCCAACCGCCAAGCTAATCGAAGTGTCACCGACGTTTGCTTGGCATTTCCTTATTGCGAGCCTGAACTCACCGATCACACCGTCACAGGGACCTATAGTTATGCTCTAGTTGCTTTTGAAAGGAAAAAAAACGAACTTGTTGATTTTAGAAAAAAGAAATTGCCCCAGCAGCCACTCGAAATTAAAAATGAAAACGTCGAGCATTAAGTCAGATTATAAGAATTTGGGTGTTTAAAAAATAGACACTCGAATGGCATGTCCACATTTATCTCCTGTATAAAAAAGTGAATAAAAGACAGTTTCTCGTGAGGAATCTCATGTATTTCAAAGTTGATAAATCATTGATGTCAATTTTCTATCATTCAAGCATAGAACGTTTGATCAATTCCTGCATGGCAGCATTGGCAGGAAAACGAGACAACAAGATAAAGAAAAATTGAATCGATTAATACGTAAAGCAAGCAACATTTCAACATCTACATTCCTCTTCTTCATAATTTAGATCTATACGTTATCGCTTGCACTAGAAAAAATAATTACATCTTTTTGGACAATAAACATCCCTTGTTCCCTCAAACAATCAGAAGAAAAAAACTAACAAACAAAGATAAAGGAAGTCATTCTTATCATCATCCATTAAACCTCTACCATCTTAAGCATCTTGATAAGTATTCCTATGACCTTTAAAGCTTGCAATGTCAGAATACCATTGCGTTACGATCAGAATACTGAGTACGTATTTAGGTTAACACTATTAACGTTTATAACACATGTTCATTTATATTATGCATGCAACTGTGAGCCTGTTTGTGAGTGCAAGCACACTATTGTATTATGGTTATTTTCTCAGATGTGTTTTGAAGAGACGATGCATGACAGAGTATGTGTGTGTGTGTGTGTGTGTGTGTGTGTGTGTGTATGTGTGTGTGTGTGAGTGTGGGGTGGTGGGTGGGGGGGGGGGGTGGGGGGGGTGTGCAGATGCGCGTACACGTGCGTGTGCGTGCATGTTTGTGTGTGTGTATATAGAGAGAGATAGATAGATATAATATACCTGTGTGTGTGTGTGTGTGTGTGTGTGTGTGTGTGTGTGTGTGTGTGTGTGTGGTGTATATATATATATAAATATATATATATATATATATATATATATATATGTGTGTGTGTGTGTGTATGTGTGTGTGTGTGTGTGTGTGTGTGTGTGTGTGTGCGTGCGCATGGTGAAACATCAAATCAATACGTAAAGAATAGGACAATAAAAATGTATCTTACCCTATCTTATCTAATTCAATGTATTTTTAATACTTCTTTTGAGTGAGCAAAGATGTTGATTCCTTTAGTTTTAATGTATGAGAAAAAGAGCTTTGTCAGAAAGAGATCGAAACATTCAAATCAAGGCTCAAATAGTTTTAGACTGCTTTTTTCAGCTTCCCGTTCCCCACAATGGACAAACGATATCCCTTTAATTTGGACTGTCTTCACGTTTCTAGTATTTGATCATAAAATTTGTCAACGTTTTATATGTCTAGGCTGCTGGGATTTAAAGATACAGGGATAAAGATAGAAACCCGATATACAAAAATGCAGACAGAGAGTGAGTGTGAGGGAGAGAGAGAGAGAGAGAGAGAGACAGAGAGGAGAGGATAGAGAGAGCGAGAGAGAGATGGAGAGAGAGAAAGGTAGAAAGACACAGAGAGATAGAGGAACGTTTGTGAGTGTTGGTGTGAGTATAAAAAAATATGAGTGTGTATTTGTTTATGATAGAGAAATGAGAGAGAGAGAGAGAGAGAGAGAGAGAGAGAGAGAGAGAAAGAGAGAAAGAGAGAGAGAGAGGGTGGGGGAGGAGGAGAGAGAGAGAGAAAGAGAGGGATTGAGGGACAAAGACAGACAGACAGACTGCCTGGGGGGTGAGATAAAGGTTGCAAAGGAGAGAGAGTGAGAGAGAGAGAAAGATAGAGAAAAAAAAGAGAGAGAGAGAGAGAGAGAGAGAGAGAGAGAGAGAGTCACACGTTCACGCGACTGCCATTTGGTGCACATACCCCACTTTAGCCGAGACACACATACAGGCAATGCATACAAACACATATAATATACAAAAATTAACACACACACATATACACACATACACACACCCATACACACATATACACACGTACAAAACACATACATACATACATACATACATACATACATACATACATACACACACACACACACACACACACACACACACACACACACACACACACACACACACACACACTCAGTCAAATCAATAACAAATTACATTACGCATATTATATGTTCAATATACTTACACATAAACCCACAATTGGACGTGCCTTAACAAATGCATGGAAGTCTAAGTATGACCGTGGGAAAGAAGAATAGCGTGGTTAATTAGACAAAAAGAAGTGTAGGGGAGTCTGTAGATATAGTTGGTCTATTAAACTGATGTGCATCCAGAAGAAAAGACAGTTAAACACAGAGTAAGTAGCACTATCTGTACCTTTAGACGAAATTGTGGCAGCTGAAAAGTAAACGAGATGTGGGTCCTAAAGACGTAGAAAAAAACGAGGCGTTATTTACCCCTTCTTGTCCACGCTGATATTGGTGGTCAAGTGTTTAGGCTCTCGGACTCTCAATCATAAGGTAGGGCTTTCGAATACCCCCCCCCCCCCCCCAAGGTTTGATGTTGTGTCCTTGGGAAAGACACTTGACAAGCATTTTCCTCAATTCACGCACGCGAAATTGGGTACCCGAATATAGACAACGAAAGATAGTGTCAGTTTGTTAATGCTTTAGAGAGTATAATAATAATACAAAGCTAGCGCTGGTTCCTTTCCGAAAGCCGAAAAAGTTTCGGCGTCGTGTTACAGGGTCTGCTGGGGTAATAATGGTTAAAATCGCATTACGCATCCTTTAAAGCATTGGTATTCGCTAGATGAATGTAAAAATCATGACTTACTTTTATACCATACATGTAGTTGTTTTAGCATTGCACTTCCGGTGAAATAAATCCTTATATTTCACTATAAGCCGATATCTCATATTTGAAATATACAAATTTGCATAAATTACTCCGAGCACTATAGTTGCCTTGCAAGCTACTATAAGCAAAGTATCTTTAGAATTGGATCATAATATTCCTAGACCGTGCAATGTGTTATTTAACAATGTAAATAACCTTTTCTACTTTTGAATTTTTGCTAGGAATTTTAAACATAAACCATTCTGACTTGCAACCTTTTATCCACTATCCAGCCGACAAAAAGTGACCGCCGCCGCCGATCTTTCCATTGAAAGAACCGCCCTTGCATGGGTCCATGGAAGATGAGGTGTTGTGCAGCCAATCACCATCGCCACACGACGGCAATTTTAGGAAATATTAAGAACGTGGAAGATAAACCGGAAGGTTTTCGTTGACTCAACTTGGGCATTATATTTCACTGGTTTTGTTCGCCCCCATCAACACAATTTAGATCATTAGGGAGGCTGGACTCCGACCCGTCCTGTCTGGGCCAACATGAGGTGAGTGAGATTCAACATCCCAGCACGAAGATCGAGATACTCGATAAGATATATCCCTTCTCGTGAAGTGAGACCTCATGTCTCCTGCCTGCGACAGCGACTTATCGCTACACCACAGACGCTGCTGAGCTTTCAGCAAGATAGGTCAGTATGAAATTGTAAAATAGTGTAGGTTTAACGCCCTTATCAACACTACTATGTTATTTAAGAGGCGGGACCTCTGACTTTAACGTCCATATCCGAAAGGACTGAGCCAAATGGGAAATTCGTATAAAGTGCCTTTCCCAGGAACACAACGTCGGACCCAACTAAGGCTCGAACACCCAAACCCGTAATCTTCCTATTACGAGTCTGGTGGCCAAAAGGTCGCTATGGCTTGACTGTTTTGTGAAATTCGTTTTGAGAATAGGTCAGTATGACATGAGACTGTTTTAGAAAGGTAAAAATGTGCCTATATTGAGGATCCGTCCTAGCTTTAAAAACATACATGACTGCGTGTTATGGAGGATCTGGCGGCAGTCAACTATTAGCTGTTGCGACGGCTGCATGTCAACGTCTGAGTCGCCCAGGGTTGGAACAAACAGTGCGGGATCTACGCGAAGAAAATCGAAGGTACGATGTTAGGGTAGATTTCTCAACAAACTTTAACGACTTCTTTTACCAAAATCAGCGCATCTTCGTTTAGGTTTAAATTTTACGTCACTCGCAACAAGCGCATTGTAAGGTCATATGAGCACGCGAAAAAGAAGTTTGTTGTTTTCACGTTAGCTCACAACACACCTTTGTTTTATTTCTTCTAGTCAGAATAGTTGAAGTATTTACGATACAGCAGCTCAGCACAGGACGGACACACTTGACACAGTAGACTTCCCATTGTGGGAATCAAGCTCACATCTTCTACGCTCAAAAGTGCACAGCCTTAACCTCTACATTACAGACTTGGGTTTGAAAAAATAATGTAATGTAGTTAATGTAGATTCTTTACGTCCGCATTTAAGTCATTCAGGCGGCGTGCTGTTTCGACACCACAGGCAAAAGCAGAAAGACGGAGATGTTCCTAAAACATTCACCCACACGAAATTCGAACTAAGTCACAAGTGTGCAAAATCGAAACCATACGTAATTGCCCACCATCAGACTTACAGGACGGCTATCTTTGTCATGAAAGAGTGACAAATGAGGAATCTAAAAAAGAAAAAAAAAACCCATTCGCCATCCCCCAATGATCCGCATGGAAGAGGGATGTTATCTGATAAAAGCAGAAACGGCAAACAAAAGGACTGTTCATGGATAGTGTGCATGAGAAATGAGAAACGGAGGATGATGAAGATGTAGTTTGTGCTTACTAAATATGAAACCCAACGGACAAAATCTAAGAGAGAAGATAGCTTTTGAAATTTAAGGAGATTATCCAATATAGCGGATGTTTTTACCTGGTTAGCATGGTTACCATGAGCTTATAATAATAAAATATTACTTGAATGTATTTTTTTAAAGTCTGACTAACATAATAAATATATCATCGTGGCTATATTATTCAAGGTATGGATTTTAGAAATTTTTCCAGCAGATGTTCTTATATGGCCACATTGTGTTGCAATTGCCGTCGTTGCTGATGCTATTGTTACTGCTGTTGCTCCTATTGGAGTTGAATTCCACCCCCTCCCTCTCTTCCCCCCCCCCTGATAAGTAAGACAAAACCATTTCCATTGAACAAAGTTTTAGAGTCGTGACGAGGCGAAGCGAGGCTCACCGTGGTCAAAGTGAACTAAGAGAGAATGGATATCTATTATATATTTGGTAACTTGGAAACACATGTGTCACTTTTCCAATAAAAGTACGACAGCTACAGAGTTGAATTGAAAGTTGGCAAGTACCTGTAAAAAGATAGAAAGGTCCTCATGACGGAGCCCGATTTTTTATTTATTTATTTCCTGAATTTAGATAAATCTATTTGACAAAAATGTCCCGTCCTTCTTTAAGCCTTTGTGATTATTCAACTGATAAACGAAACAAATTAATCTGCGCAGCTGTCCTTCACAACGGAAGTGTCGGAAGTGATATTTCGCGAGGTGCATTTTGTTTTGAGAGCATAATCTAGACCTTCTAATTTTTGGCATCTTTCAAGATTTATTGCTCTATTGCAGTTGAGCGTACTATAGTAGGCCAATGACTTTCAGTTGATGTTAATGCACCGATCATTCCTTTCATCGAAAGGGGGTCCAGCTAGTTTCTTATATTATTTCTGAAAGTCGTACTAAGTTACAAATCCAAACCAACCAAAAATTAACCCTATCCGTACGCCCTTGGGTAATTTTGTACCCCCTGGGTTATATTCTTCACATTTTAGAATACTTCTAGTACGAGGATCTCCTTGAAACTTCCAGTGTTTCACAAAACATCACTTTCCCAGACAGCAATGCAAAGCCTACGGATTGGATTAACGAGTAAATGTCCTCTTTAGAAAGTGGTGGCATAGAACTCCCCTCGTCGTATGGATGCGACAGTTAAACACGACGTACGGAAAGGGTTAAACTTGAAATCGGCCTGTGTTTTTTTTTCTATTTCGTTTGTTTTGTTTTGGTAAGTGTTTTACGGCGCTCACAACTACATAAGGTCACATGAGCGCGAGGGACACATTAAACAGTTTCGGTTTGGTAGGATTTAATTTTGAACTTTGATCGGGTGGCGGCCGAAGCCTACTCTTATCGACTTTAGACCTACAAAGGGATCATAGGGGGAGGTCAGGTGGGAATTTTGCTGAAAATTGGGTTAAAACATCGCTTTGATTTTTTTTTCACTATTGAATACCTGAATGTGTCTATATATCGAATCCGGTATGTTATGTTATTTTGCGGTAGTAAGCACGTTGTGAGTGAAACTTTATTTTATATAGCTACTATTTGTATCAAAGTAGGTAATTTTTTTACTTAAACTGTCATTTTCTCTGAACTGTGTTTTTCAAGGACAGCATGCCAAAAATATCCTAAAATCTCGATGGCTTATTGCCCTGGAGGTTTGAAATTCGTCACACTTATAGTTTATCCATATTTCTAGGTAATAAGCTGGTTGTTCTATATCTTACTTTGTCTATAACAGGAGGGGTATATGAACATTTGTCAGGTTTGGGGGATATTTTCAAAACTTTTTTTTACATCTTGAAATTCAAAGTCATGCTACATCAATGAAAACAACCAACTGAAACAAATAGTCCCCCTATTACCTCAATGAAGGTCCTTCTTTTCATTCCTATCTTACAAATAGTAGAATATCTCCATTAGGGTTTGAGACTTTAGGAATTTAAGATTTGTGTTTATTTTCAAGATGGCCGCCGTCAACATGGCAACGAGTGATATACGTCATGAAAAACACCCAAAATTATTTGGCACCTTGGCATTGAGTCTTACTAGATACTATGCTAAACTCATTTGTGTAGGTCAGTGAATATTTTTTAGCTCACCAGACTGCCCCCCC
>NW_004797456.1:211462-212786 GCF_000002075.1 Aplysia californica | reverse complement strand
CCCCCCACACCCCAACTAGAAAATACACAAAACAATACACTCGCACACACAGATAAGTACACGCACAAACACATGCACAATATACACAAACACGTACACACAACAATCATAACAGTAATAACAACAGCAGCAGCAACAACAACAACAAATAACGTGTATATAAAAGGAGTGAAGTAGTCTTTACAAAGCCACACTTCACTCATAATATTTCTATTCTATACCAAAACAAAAGTTGTTCTCTCCTCTTTATATTTATAATATTGCACAGGACAACGTGATAGCTGAAAGAGCTTTTTCATGATATTCTGTAAAGTAAACTTTTCATATCAATCAAAATTGATGTTGCATGCGACATGTAGTCATTGGGTTAACGCATCTCTGTAAGAGTGTCTCGCTAGCGAGCCTAAAATGAATTTTTATTGTAAATTATTAATACGGTTTAGTCCTGTTCAATATCATATTATGATCAAAGAAGCTCCCCACTTAATAATTTCTATGGTAGAACACCTTGTCCTCAATATATTATACTGAGGAGAAATAAAAGGTGGCATTGAAAAAACAAGGATTTGTCTGAATAAAAAATCCCTTTCTCTAGAAAGGAATTTTCTGAATCGTTGCTGCTGCAAATTAAAAGGAGTGCTGTATTGATTGCAAGGAAAAGGACATAATAAAGGAAATCCTCCTCCTCCTCCTCTTCATCCTCATCATCATCATCATCATCATCATGATGAAAAAATCATCGTCATCATGATCGTCGTCGTCGTCATCATCATCATTATCGACATCATCATCATCATCATCATTATCGTCATCATTATAATTGTTATCGCCATCGTCGTGCAGATGCTGAAACACACGTTAACATGGCATATCTTGTTATTGAGGCTCTGTTTTATTTTTTTAGTTATCAAGAAATAGAGCAACATGATATAGGCCTTCTATCGCTGAATCTAGTTTGCCCCTTGTTGGTTTTTTTCTTTCTTTCAGATTCAACTTAAGAAGATCTTTAATCAAAATACTTATCAGGTACTTCTAAATATTTATTTGGGCGAAGAGGTGAACATCGACGCAATTGCGGTCTTTTAGAGACCGAGAATGAGTAGATAGGGAGAAGCAAAAAACCAGAAAAGAAGAGAAAAATAGGACCAACTTGTGTCATGCTCAAACCACCTCCCGAGGGCAAACACGAGGGGATGGCCTAGCTAAGCGGGCGCCACAAACATAACTTTGTTTCTATGTTGTAGTTTTGTCTGTTTGTTTGTTTGTTCTTTGGGTGGGGGTGTTCGTTTTAAAAAAAATTTAATTAATTAATTAATTAATTGAT
>NW_004797456.1:209128-211362 GCF_000002075.1 Aplysia californica | reverse complement strand
GCACACGGGACCTCCGAGATTTTTTGCCTTTATTTGAGAAGGCAAGGTTTTAGATCTTACCTACCCTAAGATCAGGGGTGTTGTTGAAAGACGACAGTAAGAAGTAGCCGAGGAGTGGCAATGGAAAGGCTGGAGAAATAGTCAGAAGCCCAGTGGAGGGGGCAAAGAGGTGAGGGGTGGGGCGGAGGGGGGGGGGCGAAAGCAGGCGACAGAACAGGGTAAGAGAGCAGGGGAGAAGGTGAAGGGAGACAATTGTAGAGAAGAACCTTTTCCATGGTTGTCAGTTTTCGAACCCAAGACCTATTGAATGAGAGGCGTACGCCGTAACCTCTTGACCACTAGAGCCCGCTTTGTTTTGTGTGAATATAAATGTCATAACAATCTGTGTCAAACTAGCTTGCTTTATGATTTAGATCAGTGATAATAACTGTAACAACAAAGTGTGCAGTGTTGATTTGAAACCGTTTCGTTTAAGTGTCGAATTGAGAAGGTGATAAGAATTTGTTTCATATTTGTTAAAGAATATTTGGCCACTAACTTTTGCCAGAGTAGACCCGTGGAAGTTATGCTCATGAAAACACACACAGAGAGAGAGAGAGAGAGAGAGAGAGAGAGAGAGAGAGAGAGAGAGAGAGAGAGAGAGAGAGAGAGAGAGAGAGAGAGAGAGAGAGCGAGAGCGAGTGAGAGAGAAAGAAAGGGGGGGGGGGTAGAGACTTGAGCCTTCTGTGGCTGGCTCGAGATGGGAGGACACTGGAATAGAGAAAAATTTTATTTATATTGTTTACCAAACTATAATTTTCTAACACTGAAATAGCGAGCAGCTCCTGTTATGAGGCATGATTATTTATTATTAAGGGTAATAGAATCAGATACTAATTAAAAATTTTTATCCCCTGTCCATTTATATGAGATTGACGCCATCTGATTAGTAGAAAAAAAGTTCGTATGATAGTGTCCAATAGTGTATTACGGGCATTCTTAGTATAACAAGTAAATCACCAAATCGCCAACTATTTCACGACATTGGTCAGGTTCGTAAGCACTGGTGTAGACATTGTGCGCATGTGTTTGTCACCGTGTCGTTCAACTACAGCTAATATCTGATCAAAACTTTCGCTTCTAATCCGTCTTATTTAATTTAATCCATCGTGAATCGTGCCGGTCCTATTATTCTATATTGTTTCAATATTTGGATTAAATAAAGTCATGATCGGGATTTTAATTAAAACGCTGATGAGCCATGCCATTGTGATTAAAAGAACCAGTGGATAAACGAACATAATGCCATAGCAGCTGGCTACTTTTACTTCTTTGTTTACGTAAACGGGGTTCCAGAAATGTGTCAGGCACAACGTTCTATAAGAATCACATTTTATATATATTATAGCAATTTTACTTATTCGCAATGTGTGTTCTCCTAGTTAGCATCATACTCACTCCTGTCCTCCTCCACTCCCCCCCCCCCCCCCACACCCCAACTAGAAAATACACAAAACAATACACTCGCACACACAGATAAGTACACGCACAAACACATGCACAATATACACAAACACGTACACACAACAATCTTAAAAGTAATAGCAGCAGTAGTAGTAACAACAAAAACAAATCAAGTGTATATAAAAGGAGTGAAGTAGTCTTTACAAAGCCACACTTCACTCATAATATTTCTATTCTATACCAAAACAAAAGTTGTTCTCTCCTCTTTATATTTATAATATTGCACAGGACAACGTGATAGCTGAAAGAGCTTTTTCATGATATTCTGTAAAGTAAACTTTTCATATCAATCAAAATTGATGTTGCATGCGACATGTAGTCATTGGGTTAACGCATCTCTGTAAGAGTGTCTCGCTAGCGAGCCTAAAATGAATTTTTATTGTAAATTATTAATACGGTTTAGTCCTGTTCAATATCATATTATGATCAAAGAAGCTCCCCACTTAATAATTTCTATGGTAGAACACCTTGTCCTCAATATATTATACTGAGGAGAAATAAAAGGTGGCATTGAAAAAACAAGGATTTGTCTGAATAAAAAATCCCTTTCTCTAGAAAGGAATTTTCTGAATCGTTGCTGCTGCAAATTAAAAGGAGTGCTGTATTGATTGCAAGGAAAAGGACATAATAAAGGAAATCCTCCTCCTCCTCCTCTTCATCCTCATCATCATCATCATCATCATCATGATGAAAAAATCATCGTCATCATGATCGTCGTCGTCGTCATCATC
>NW_004797456.1:192760-209028 GCF_000002075.1 Aplysia californica | reverse complement strand
TGTGTGTGTGTGTGTGTGTGTGTGTGTGTGTGCGTGCATGCATGCATGCATGCGCGTGCGTTCTCATGTGGGTGTGTTCTACTTACATTTCTGACACATGTCCGGGCCTTTCCCCCAGCAGTGGCGGGAGTCCGTGACGTTGTTGTGACACTTCTCATTGCATCTTGGACCTGTCGGGGAAATAAAGGTGTTTAGTTTTAGTACGTGTATTACGGCACTTGCAACACAATAAGGTCATATAAGTGCCGAAGATTAGAGGAGTTACAAGAGAGTAACAAACCCCAAAAAGAAGGAGGAGAGATCAGGACAATAGATGTTTGATAGGAAAGAAGGCGCAAACCTCACCAGAGCACCCGCCAACCACCAACAATAAAGGTGTACATCTTATGACTTAACCTATCAGATGTATAATAACGTCCGTTTAGTTTTAGTTTGGGTGACAGTTTTTAAGCACTTGCAAAACAAATATGTCAAAAGTGCCGTAAATTCGAGGTGTTACTGGAGAGTAACTTACAAAGAAAAGAAAGAATGGAGAAAAGGAAGATGGATATATTTTGATAGGAGAGGCGGAGAAAGCCAAATTAGGGCACCCGCTAACCACCCACATCATTACTAATAAAAGGCCGTACTACATACAAACGGCTTTCCTTTGAAGATGGTTAGCGTAAAGAGAAACACACCGACACAATGACTGTCATAATTTAGTGGGAAATAACATAATAAGTAAAACCTACGTGGTCTTTGAAGATGAATTCACTACCGAGTTCAGAGGTGACAATAAAGAAGAATAGGAAAAAAACAACCCATTAGCACTACCACAACGTTGTTGTAGTAGAGGTTTTACGGCGCTCGCAAATGCATAAGGTCATATGAGCGTCAGAAGATTAGATGTGTTACAAGGGAGTAACAAACATAAAAAAGGAGGGGGAGATAAGGCCGATAGATGTTTGATACGAAAGAAGAAGTAAACCACACCAAAGCACCCGCCAACCACCCACACTAATGCAACGTCCTACAATGGACAAACAGGTAGATCTACGTCGAAGAAGCAACCACTGGAGTTTTATTTTTTTAAGAAAGAAAATGAGGATGAAGGGAGATACAATAACTTAACAAAATGTCGCCCACGTACATCCAAGCATAAACGCACCTTGTGTTGATTGGGAAGGACGAAAAGAGCGAGCGAGCGAGCAAGCGAAAGAGAGAGAGAAAGAGAGAGAGAGAGAGAGAGAGAGAGAGGGGGGGGAGGGGGGAGGAGAAGGCGTTAACACATAACCCTCCAAATCACGGGTGAGTCACATTAAGCCTACAACGTAACTGCAACGAACACATGCAGCTAATTGTGGATAAAAATCCAATTCAAAATGTTTCTTTAAACACAGGATTTGTTGTTAGGAGCTGGCTTCAAAACAGATTTGATCCGGACAGACAGTGCTAAGATGTTTGTAAACTTTCTCATGAAAGCATACGTTAAGGGGGGGGGGGATTACATAAAATGTTGAATTGCAGTTTTCCTTAAGGCAGGTGGGTATGCTTGAGAAAGATATTTCGGGGGGGGTACATGGCTACAAATAAGCTGTTTAGCTGTATCATAAACATTAAGTTTGAATTTTTCATCAATTTTTGTTCAATAATTAAATGGACAACGTTCCTGTTTGATGATTTAGAACACTACAATTATGAAAGAGAACAGCAGCAATGCAGGCTTCAACATGAACGCCAAGAAAACAAAAGCGATTGTCATATCAAAATCTACTTGAAAAACAACAGACATAATCATAGACCATGAGAAAATTGAACATGTACACCAATGCCATTATCTAGGGCAACAATAATTGACGATGGTAGATGTGAAGAAAAAAATGAATGTAAGAACAGCAATTAATGCAAAAGTAAGATGCAGCAAAATTCACAAACTATTTACATCCAGGCCATTATCTCTACCTTTAAGAATGGAATTTGTGGAGTGCTAAATCTTCCCCAAATTCCTATACTGCGCTGACACCGGAACTTGAAAGAAAAAGGAAGAAAACAAAGCAGCTGCCTTTGAGATACAGTGCTGCTGCAGAATGGCCATAATTAGCTGGGAAGCAAAGAAGAGGTTTCTCAGATTCTCTTAGCAAGAGAAATCCTGCTTAACGAAATGAAAAGCTTTTAAAAATACAATACTTTGACCATACAGAACTCCATCGTAAAAGAGGAGCTTGAAGCAAGGATATGAAGCAGGAAGAGCTAGGGTATGCAAAGAGTAACATGGACAGACAACATGACATTAAGACATGGACTGACTTGGTATAGCAGAATGTGAAACGGTAGCTGGCGTGAATGCTGGAGGGTCATTACACGTCAACCTCAAAGTCAGAGATGACACTTCCAGATACCAAAACAGTAAAACATGTCTAAAAGAAAATTACTTGTTTGTGGGAACACTTTGACTTTTCGATGATAACAATCCCCTCCCGGTTTTTCCTATGTATTCTTTTCCCGTGATAATGTTGCTAACTTTTAGGTGAATAGTAGTCTCGACAAATGAATGTGTTATTGTGGCAAAACATCTGCTCAGAAGATTGATCCATTTTCTGGACAGTAAAATTCCCGCTGCATCTTAACATAGCCCAGGCTAGGTTCAAAATATAGCTAATGCTGACAGATGACGACGATTCCTTTTGCTCTAACACGATTTAGGACAGGTCAGGGGAGTGGATAAATCTGAAATAGACAGAACGCTCTTGGCTATTCTGCTCGAAAGCGATTTTAATAGTTCTCCAATTTACGTTTCTAAAGTTACAGGTAAACTGCATTACCCCCCCCCCCTCTCTCTCTCTCTCTCTCTCTCTCTATCTCTCTCTCTCTATCTATCTATCTATCTCTCTCTCTTTCTCTCTCTCTTTCTCTCTCTCTCTCTCTCCCTCTCTCTCGCCCTCTCTCTCAATGTATCTATCTCTCGTCCTCTATCTCGTTCTCTCTCTCTTAAATTTTCTGTCTGTCTGACTTTCTCTCTCTCTCTCTCTCTCTCTCTCTCTTTCTCTCTCTCTCTCTCTCTCTCTCTCTCTCTCTCTCTCTCTCTCTCTCTCTCTCTCTCTCTGTATCTCTCTCTCACCAGCTATCTTCCATTGTCTCTCTGTTTTAAAAATCTATCTTTTTCTCTCCCTATCCCCTCGCTTCCTTTATTTATTCCAGTCACTTTCTATCCCCCCCCTCTCTCTCTCTCTCTCTCTCTCTCTCTCTCTCTCTCTTTATCTCTCTCTCTCTCTCTTTCTTTCTATTCGCTTCATTTTCTAACGTATCCTTCCTTTTTCTCTCGCTCTCTTTCTGCGTCATTTCTCTGCACGCGCACAGGCATAAACAAGAAGCGTTTTACAGCCAGGCATTAAACCACTTGTATCCTTGGGAAGTTTTACTTGAGAGTTTAAACGTCCCGTTCAGGGTGTAAGGTTTTTATTCGCGAAAACGCTCACTTGAGGAGAAAGAATTGAAACAGCTAGGACATAAGCAATTTTGTTTTATATCTAGTAGGAAAAAGACTAACCAGAACCATAAAGATGTCTAGACAGATGCTTAAACACTTACTTTTTTAGAATACCATAGCTATTGTAAGAAAAGAGAAAATATTTGGGCTGGAATATTACAAATAATATCATTTTAAACTTCTGGGATCTAATTTAGGGGATGTAAGAAAGACTCGACATTAAAGTACCACCAGGAAATGGAAACCAACTGAGACAAACGTTTTAAAAAAATTCAAAGAATCTCGAAGTTTTTTTTCTTCTCCGTGGACCACCCTATTTCTGACCTTATAGGTCGAGCTGAGCAACACCAGAGTTGGAGGGCCCTCCAGCTGGCGTTTTGATGAGTTTCTCGGGCTTTTGAAATCCAGCCACCATTCTCCATTTTGTAGTGTCTATTTTAAGGAACCCCCGCCCTTTTCTTGTTGAACGTGATCCGCACAAAAAAAGTCTTTATTTTTCTTTTAGCTTAAATTCGGTTTGCTTTTACGTTCTGCTTTTTCGTGATCCCTGGTAAGAAATGAATCTGTTCTTGTGGATAATTTTTACACTAAAAAGAGTTGCCCGGAGTCTTATAACAGAGGAAGCGAGCAACTATTTGTAATGTGTAGTATGCAGAGCACACTTATTTTGAAAGCCGTAACTTTCGATGACGTTCAAGCTCCCCTTCCTGCATTGTCTCCTGAATAGTATCTTCGTTACAATACCGTTGCTCTCCCTCCCTCCCTCTCTCTCTCTCTCTCTCTCTCTCTCTCTCTCTCTCTCTCTCTCTCTCTCTCTCTCTTTCTTTCTCTCTCTCCCGCTCTCTCTCTCTGTCTCTGTCAGTCTGTCTGTCTGTCTGTCTGTCTCTCTCTCTCTATCTGTTATATCTGTGTGTATGTGTGCCCCCACCCCCCCACCTCTCCGTAAAAATTTAGTTTTCCGCCACCCCGGCGGTATTCCCCTCTGTTTCCCTAAAACTTTCCCCACCCTCCCCCGGTATTGGCCCCCCCCCTTTTTTTTTTTTGGGGCTTACCGGGGGGGGTACCCCCCCCCCCCCCTTTTTCCATTACCCCCCCCCCCCCCTTTTTTACCGGAGTAAATCTTGTGTAGTCTCCTAATGTCCAAAGAGCCCCCCCACCCAAACCCCCACGTATATATAATATATAGATATATTTATCCCCTTATATATATATATATATATATATCTATATATATATGTGTGTGTGTGTGTGTGTGTGTGTGTGTGTGTGTGAGGCAGCGTGGTGGAATCAGGCTCTCGTCAAAATAATCAAAGTGAAGAAAGTTGCATTTTTCCGCTGGTTTGTGAATTTTTATCAAAATTTAGTTTTTTGGCTCAACACCTTTCACGTTCATTAACAAAAATTCTGAGTGGATTTTTCTGAAGAACGTTAATTAAAGGCACAAAAAATGTTAATTTTCTGTTACAACGGACTCCTAAGGTAAGGAAATAATTAATCATTAGCGGCCATTTTCTAACTAATTTTACCTCTGAAAACAGGTGCCCCCCCCCCCACCTCATATATTATATAATACATATACTATATATATATATTTATATAGCGAGAGGGGGTATAGATAGATAGATAGATAGATAGATAGATAGATAGATAGATAGATAGATAGATAGATAGATAGATAGATAGATAGATAGATAGTTAGATAGATAGATAGATAGATAGATAGATAGATAGATAGATAGATAGATAGATAGATAGATAGATAGATAGATAGATAGATAGATAGATAGATAGATAGATAGATAGATAGATAGATCAAGTTAATGAATAAGTTTTAAAAGATATTTTTCTTTGTATTTATTTAGTAACTCTGAAAAGAAACACTGTTGAAACCTCCAAAAACAATTATAACGAGCTCCCCTCCCCAATCCAAACCTGCCTTTCTGTTTCTCCATAAGTTTCTATTACAGTGTTAAATAATGTCCTAGATCTCACAACCTTTTTCTGTTACACCTTTACATCTACTAAAACACTATTGCAGGGTACCAAGGTACCAACTTACGCGCGATGGACATGAGATGTGTTTTTTCCTCTTGCGCAAGTCCCCCATTTTCCATTGCTAAGGGTCTCCGTTGTTTTGAAATAGTAAAAGAAAAATGTTATGGCTTCGCTTATGACGTCATGTCTACCCCCTATGTTGGTCCCATGGACAATGGATACCCCGTATTTGAGTTATAGGTCACGTAAGTTCAGAATGGAGACCAGCAAATGATCCCGTCCTTAGGAGCTTTCAACAAATTGCCGTTCTCAGGGCATGTCCTAGATAATAAAAAGTGAGTTGAAGTTTGCGTCCAATGCCCATTACTGCCCCAGGCGACTGTAGTAAAGCCGGTCACATGATATGATGGATTTCTTTAAGGTAAGAGAAAAATATAACCTTCCCCAAAACATTTAATTCTCTTGACGTGGTGTGAAACATCTGAAAATGTCAAATTGGGGTTAGAGATATGTGTTAAAGGAACAGGAGGCAGTGTATTATAATTATTGGGTTTCGCGTGAAGACATGAGTGGGGGGTATAATGTTTTATTTTTAATCGTCTTTTCAACTGCACTCATAGACTCATAAACACACGCACATACGGACGCATACACACACGCAAATACACTCGCACACACGCACGCACGTACTCAGACGCACGCACACACGCACATGCACACGCACGCACACACGCACACACGCACCAACGCATACTCGAACGTAAGTGCACAAACAAACAGTTACACACACGCACACATAAACATAAATACACACGCACACATACGCGCGCGCGCGCGCACATACACACGCTCACACACACACACACACACACACACACACACACACACACACACACACACACACCAAAACACACACACACACACACACACACACACACACACACACACACCACTAAAACTTACAACACCTTCACAAACGCCTAATATGGCACTCCAAAGTATACGGTCACACAAACCCTTTTCTTTCCTCCCCCCCCCCCCTGCTGCCCGCTTTTCTTTATTCGTCTATATGTCTCTTACGGTTAATGTATGTAGGGTCTCTCTCTCTCTGTTAATCTCTCTCTATTTCTCTCTCTCTCTCTCTCTCTCTCTCTCTCTCTCTCTCTCTCTCTCTCTCTCTCTCTCTCCCTCTCTCTCTCTACCTCTTTCGCGCTCTCAGTCCACCTCGTCTAGACTAACACAGTAAGTACTAGGTCTATATCAGAAGAGAATTTCCCTGTTCTGTAAAATTAATGCCTTTTATTTCACGGACATGAAACTTAATACATTCCTACAGAAACACATTTTTTTGGAACAGCATTAGCTTCGAGCACAATTTCTTCGTCTCCAAATGGCTGCTTTCTCACGCCTTCTTTGACTTTAAGGGAGGAAATTACAGCTGCACGGTGCTAAGTCTGGGGAATAGTGCGGATGTTCAAGGATTTCCTATAGCCAGAAGTCCAAGAGATACATGACCTTTCAAGCAGTGTTCACATGAGTGTTGCCATGTTCTTATCCATGCAAACACGGCCGTTTTCTTCTGGTGCTATGTTTGGAGAACCACCTTGTTATAGAAATCTTTAGATGTTGTGCCAACCAGAACTGGCCATTTCAAAACCACACTTTTGTGATTTACGCAAACGGGATACTCAACCCTTTCAAAGAGCCTTTCTTACGTCAAGTTTTCTGGGAATGTAGTGAGACCGGGTTTATCCATTTTGTTTTGGGGTTTTTTTTCAGTTAAAGAATCCATGAATACACCCATATTGCATAACCCGCTATGATTCTTCTATAAAAAAAAACCATCCCTTTATTCTATGCGAGTTTCATTTTTTTCCCCAAAATCAAAGAAGAAAGTGGTGGAAGATGGTCTATTGGATAGGTAACCGACCCGTAATCATGAAACTGCGGGTTTGTGAGTTCGAGTCTCAGCTCGTTCCGTCGTTGTGTCTTTGGGCAGGCACTTTACATGAATTTCCCATTTGGCTTGGTCCTTTCGGAGATGGACGTTAAACTCGGAAGCACCCGCCTCTTGAATAACCTAACAGCGTTAAACCTATTTAATATTTTTCAAAGAACGATTAAAAGGGCAGCGGGTTAAAGACGATGACGACATTTGTGAACAAAAGAAATGTTGCAAGAAGGACTGTTGTCAAAGTGGACATGGTCACTGCATTTGACTGCAGGCTACATAGGAAGGAAAAGAGCACTAAGCTCAACTGTATTATACTTTGAAAAGGAAACATGTCTCCTTGAAAAAAAATGGTATAGGTTTAACGGCCCTATCAACACTATTAGGTTATTTAAGAGGCGGGGCCTCCGAGTTTAACGTGCATCTCCGAAAGGACTGAACCAAATGGGAAATTCGTGTAAAGTGCCTTTCCCAAGGACACAACGTCGGGCCGAGCTGAGGCTCGAACCCCCGAACACGCCATCTCACGATTACGAGTCCGATAGCCTGACTACTAGGCTACCGAGGCCACTACATGTTTCCGTAAGTAAGTCAAAATATTCATGTCCGTAAAATGAAAACTGTTGATTTCACAGAACTAGGAAGTGTACTTTTGGGACAGTTCCCGTATGTGGACACTCGTTGAGCATAATTAAGAAATACGAGACTGATTGTCTTTTACAACGAAAATTACAAAGTGCGTTGTTAGGTAAACAGGATAAAAGTGATCTACAATGACAGGGAATTGGACTGGAACTGGAATCTGGGATGCCTTGCCACAACAAACTCACCTTTGGGAACGTTAAGTTTGCAACTCGGGCACCGCATCTAATTCGTCAGTGTGATTTATTAAATTTTGTTCAAAGCCCACACTCTCGACCTTTCACATAATCCGGCATTGGGGTCTGTAATTCAATACAATTAAATGGATTTATTTTGTTGTAGCTCTTGAGGTTTCCCTTATAACAAAGCTCAATAATACCTTGAACCCAACATAACAGTAGTCAGGCTAATGATAAGAACAAAGACGCTCATATTCCTCAAGGGAAATAGAAAAGCCACTGAGAATTAAGTTTAAGAAGCCTTACATTTCTAAAGAATATTATCTTGGTAGATTAAGAGTCAAGAAAAACTGCGTGAGTTTTTGCTTCTTATGTATGAGGGAAAGGGGGTGTTTGGGTGCTAATGTTTCTAAAAGTGCGCTTGTTATATGTGAGTATTAGAGTGTAAGTGTGTGTGTCCGTGTGTGTGTGTGTGTGTGTGTGTGTGTGTGTTTGCGTGTACGTATGTGTGTAAGAGATTGTGTGTGCGTGCATGTTATGTCTGTGTCTATGTGTCTGTCTTTGTGTATGCTCACATGAGTGAGTGTACTCATGTGTGTGTTTGTGATTGATACAGTATAGTAATAATAATAATGGCAATAATGATGATAATAATAATATTAATAATAATAATAATAATAATAGTAATAATAACAATAATAATAATAATGATAACACCGACAATATGATGATGATGATGATGATGATGATGATGATGATGATGATGATGATGATGATGATGATGATATTATTATTATTATTATTATTATTATTATTATTATTATTATTATTATTATTATTATTATTATTATTATAAAAATAGTAGTTCGTTCATCATGAACTGACGATAACCTTTAAACAAAGGGAGAAGAGAAGATACAGATCATGCAAATGCAGTAAAGATAGCAAAGCAAAGACAAAGATCAAGAGTAAGCAAACTATAACTACTATAAGGATCACACATGCCACAGCTTGCCGGAAAAAGCTTTACTTTTTACTTTTACTTTTATCCACCGCTTATACCCTTTTGAGTGTCGCGGGAAGAAAGAGACGTCTCTCTGTCGCCAGCCGGAGAGCTTGGGCCAGGGGGATGCCGTGGGTGGTTAATGTTTCCCTGACTCCATCTATCCAGGTCTTTCTCGGTCGCCCTCTAGCCTTGTTGCCATCGAATTTTTGGATATAGGCACGTTGTGCTGGATGGTGTGTTTGTAATCGTAGGAGATATCCGAACCATTTGCTTCTTTGGTGTTGAATGTGATGCATGACATCATTTGTGCTCACCATTTCTCGGATTACAGAGTTTCTAATTTTGTCTCGCCTGGTCTTGTTTACTGCTTTTCTATGACATCGCATTTCACATGTTGTAATTCTTTGCTCTGATGTCTTGTTCGTGGTCCGTGTTTGGCATTGATAGGTGAGTGTTGGGATGAATATGGTGTTGATCATTTTGAGTTTTGTTGTCATGGGGATGTTAGGATGTTTCAGTAGTGGAGTAAGCTGGTAACTAACATTATTGGCCTTTTGTACTCGTGTTTCAATTTCTCTGATCAGTCGCCCATCCTCTGTGAATATACTTCGGAGGTACTTAAATTCTTAGAGCTGTCTGAGACTGTTGTTTTTTATTTGTATCCTGAGTGGTTCTGGCTTTCTGCTTACTTTCATTGTCTCTGTTGGAGACTTCGTTCATCCTTGTATGCGCCGGAAAAAGCAGCACTATTATAATTTGCACTGATACATTTGGTATCTTAGAAACTGCTGAAAGCGCAATGTCAAGTTCATAATGACTATTTGAAAGATTAGTATAGAACGTCTTATTATCTTCTCTTATGTTGTCTTTCATCACCTTTTCGGAAAGAAATCGGAACCATGAGTGGTGCTGTTCGCACATTTACAAAATCGTGGGTGCTTGTGTTTCTTCCAAAGGTAAAGGTGCATTAATAAGCGTGTACGTGTGTGTGTGTGTGTGTGTGTGTGTGTGTGTGTGTGTGTGTGTACGTGTGCATATGCGTGTTTATGTGATTGTATGTGCGTTTGTGTGTGTGTGCGTGTGTGCGTGTGTTTGTCTGTTTGTGTGAGTATGTATGTGTGTGTGTGTGTGTGTGTGTGTGTATGTGTGTGTGTGTGTGTGTGTGTGTGTGTGTGAGTGAAAATACCACCGCCGACAGTGAAAACTATGACTGAAATAATTGCTCCATCACGCCATGGCTCAAAGGTGTGGCTTTCTGGTGTACTGTAACTGGTAACAAAAATACATTTTGGAGGATAATTGATCAGGCTTTTAATGATTATTGTATTGATGACCCCTAGTGGAGTGTCTTCACAGTGTTTGTTTTAAGTATAAGTAGTATTCTCCCGTGATTTGTTAAAACACATTTATCTAAGAATCAAGGTTTCGAGATAATCACGATTTAGTGTTTTTTGCTAATTAAATTAACAAATAGCAATGTTGTTTTTGTTTGACTATCCGACCTAAAGATATATCTTATTTACCATGACTAAACAAAATGCCATTGAATTTGAGCGAAAAACAAACAAACAAATGAGAAGAATGCGTCGTTTTGTTAGATATCCCTTGAAGAAATGAGTTTTATTTTCAACGCATTAATCCCAGAATGATCTGATAAAACGTATTTATTTTCTGCATCTCGTTAACCATTCTTGAACCTACGGACCGAAAGGCGAAGTTGTGACCTGACGAATTCACCTGTGGTCTGATCAAACACATTTTTCTTCCCGGGATTGACAAAAAAGTGCGTTTCATCAGATCACACTTGTGTGCATGGGATTTTCACTCTTTTTTGTTGTTGTTGTTGTAACAAGTCTCAGTGGCCGAATCAGTCAGCCACACCAAAATAGATTTTCCTGCGATTATACATTCAACCAAACACTCACCGAGCTTTCATTATTCTACCAACTTCTGTGATGTTGAGGCAACGTGCTTCACAGTCACAGACAAAAGACCTGAGTTCGATTTCCGGAGAATTGTTATCGGTCTTTCAGCAGATATGTTGTATTCCTCTCTGCCCGTGTTGGCCTTGGAAGGCGAGGTCAAAACCCGCCTCCAAAATAATTTAAATTGCATAGATGGTTTGGGGAGGGGGGGGGGGGTTAAAAAACCACAATATTAATCTTCCAGTGGCAACCATAAACGCATCAAGCAACAATTATTTTACCAAAGTTAGTAAAACTACGCAATAGCGTTGTTGTTTGCGCTGCTGTTTGTACTCCACAGATTCTGATGGGCGTAGTGAGAAAAAGTAATTTGTCGGGTAAAAACACAGTGCGTGGGGGGGGGGGGGCGGATTTATCTATTATAGGGAGTGACTTAGGAGTGAAATGAAAAGTGGTGAAATGGTATAAGTTTAACGCCCCTGTCAACGCTATTAGGTTATTTAAGAGGCGGGGGCCTCCGAGTTTAACGTCCATCTCCGAAAGGATCGAGCCAAATGGATAATTCGTGTAAAGTGCCTTTCCCAAGGACACAACGTCGGACCAAGCTAAGATTCGCTTAGGAGTGAGCGAGGGCTTAAGAACGAGAGATTACAAAAATAAGTAAATGTGTTAAAAACGAAAGAGAGAATGAGGTAATAGGTGCACTGCGAACAATGAGAAATAAATAACATTTCAAAAAGAAGAAAAAAGGAAAAGGTAAGAGAGGAGCAGTGAGATAAGAGAGAACAGAAGGGAGTAAAAATAAGACTGTGATAGGAAGAAAAAAGATGGGTAGTATTGGAGAGGGAGGGTAAGGATGATACTTTTAGAGGATGTGGAGGGGGTGGGAGGGTGAGAAGATAAGCAAATAGGGGACTTGTGCTATTGATAAAAGAAATCCGTGATAGTATAAAGGAGAATAATAGATAATTAGGAACACAGTGAAATCGACCGAATCTATAGTTAATATCTACCAGTCTTTAAGCGAGAGAGAGAGAGGGAGAGAGAGGGGAGAAAGAAAGAGAGAGAGAGAGAGAGCGAGAGAGAGAGAGAGAGAGAGAGAGAGAGAGAAAGAGAGAGAGTTAGAAAGAGAAAGAGAGAGAAAGGAGAAAAAAGAACAATATTATAAACACCGCCCGTCTTTGACAGGAGACTGTCGGTTTGGAGAGTTTCGAAAATTTGATTAAATACATTGCTATAAATTCTGTGGGATCTGAACCCTAGACCTTCATACTATTCCCTGACGACGTTGGGGATTTAAACTAAGACCAACCGAGAGGGACAAAGACAGAGAGACAGAGACAGAAAAAAAAGGAGTTGGGGAGGGGAGGGGGGTGACAACGTTAGAAGAGAGGAAGTTTTCAGATGGGAGGATGTTGGAGGGACGCGGTGAACGGATAAGAAACTATAACTTATTCACTTTCGTCTGTCCGCTCTAAATGAAGTCAAGCTCATTTATTGATTTACCAATGGGCACGTTACTTAGCATAGTACGCCTTGAAGCCAGTAGATTCTAGATAAACATTTTTCTTTTTAAATCTTGATCCAGTAATATAATATAGTAGATTTATAAGGCTAACATGTTGGTACCTATGTTTGCAGTGACCTTGAATAACGGGCTTTTTTTATTCAGTTCGTCATCCAACTTTTAAACCCGAATGGAATAATCTCAGAGTAGAGCGATTGGATTTATTTTGTTTGAACCGGGGTCAAACGAATGTAATCAGGCAATAATAATGATAATAATAACAACGGGAATGTATGTAGCGCCTTATCTCTCGAAGGCCCTAAGGGCTGTACAAAGCAGAATTATCATTCAACTGACCAATCCACACAAAAAAGAGAAAAATTGCACAAATGAGAGCATTTAACAATGCATACTAACACACACACAAACACACACACACACACACACACACACACACACACACACACACACACACATGCACACACACACACACAAAACACAAACAATTATACACACATATAGACACACACAACTCTGTAAACCATATACATTCTATATAAAAGTTTACTGCAGAAGATAGTATTGAACACTTTGTATGTCTTTAGACTTTTTTAAAACAGTCTTTGATGATCTCAGACTCATTTCTATTGGGAGAGAATTCCATATTTTAGGGACATGGGAGGGAAAAAAATCGTCCACCCCATTTATTAGATCTTACAGAGGGCAATCTCGTGAGATTCTCACCCACGGATCTCAAACGTCTTGATGATCTGTCTGACTCAATAAGGTCTTTAATCTATAGGGAAGATGGCAGAAAAGATACCAGGAAAAATTGACAAAACTTAAGAAACGTTGTGCAAGCCCTTGAAGAAGAGAAATAAAGGAGTCGGGAAAAAAGTAAGGAAAATTATCCAATAGAAGAGACAAACAAAAGAGTGGGAAAATAGAAGACTGAGGCTGAAAAAGTTTATAATTTGTTACAACTACTTTTAATCTGGATGTCTTTACTCACCAAAAAAGGGATACAACCTTAAGACTGTTATGGGCATTTCGGGTCGGGTCGGGTAAAACGAAATGACATTAGTGAATTGCAGATACAGTTCTCAAGCTGGGATCTGACCTGTTGTTTCACCTTTGATCTTTTCAAGTTTACTGCAGCAAATGCGAGTGTCTCGTTTGAGTCTCTTTTGTTATTGTGTGAACTTATGGTTCTTCTTTTATTGGTGTTCATCATGAAACAGGTTGGCTCTTTGCCTGGCACGTAAAAGACGGCGTTCTATTCCCAGAGAGGGAGGGTCATTCAAGGGGAACAGAATAGATTCTAAATCTTTTATATGATTTGTTTTCTATATTATGCAATTTCTTCGTAACCATTCAAGATAGAAGGTTTAAATTTCATCAGCTAATGAGCAACTAGATTAGTTACAAAGCTAACAGGCGTTTTGGGTCGTAATGTCATTACTTTCTTTCTTATTTTTTTAGGTCGGCGATAGTTGAATAATATTCTTGAAAATGTGACCCTCCACTTTGATCCTTCATATCAAGCAACGTTATAGCTTTGTTAATGGGTCTTTAGTTAGTCTACAAGCAAAGTATCATTGTGTTTGCGGAGAAAAAGCAAATAAAAATGAAAAACAAAATTCTACATGGTCAACATTACCATATCAACAATTTTATATAAATATTGTCGTATGGCAATGTTCTACCTGTACATATGGAAGCTTATTGTTTCTGCAAATTATTTGCAAAACAAATAATGTTTTACTATGCGCGTCATTTCAGTGGCGGTACAGGAAAAAAGATTAAGAAAGACAGAGACAGAATAATGAAAAATAAAGATAGAGATGGAACACAAAAGTTAACATTTATACAAGAATAATTCAGCTGGATCGTCTTCCCTATTTTACCCCGCCATTGCAATGGCTGTTCCTCTTACTGGAATCCTGCAGGTGTATTTACCTCACCCTTTACCCACACAGACAAGGGGCGGGTTATCTCTTTTACAATCCCATCGGGTTCTCCGCTCAATCTGCAGATAGGTGATCTTTTCCTGTAATTATTAACTTGTAACCTCAGAGTCGTGATCATGAAATCTGTAATCCTTAACATCCAAAGTCAATTAGGATTTTTAACACCTTTCAGTACAAGGTGTGTGGATGTCAGATCAAAGAGAGAGATGGACAGGCCTTTAACAAGATTTAAGAAAACCAACTTCTATGTTGGTTTCTATTTTGTTTGAAGAGCAATGAGCCTTTTAAACGTAATTTTAGGATGTTTCTGAAACAGTACTTCCACTTTGATTTGATGGTGGGTTTCGTTGTTAACTTCAATAAAGATTAATCATAGCCTCCCTTCTTGAAAGCTTTCATACTTTTAACTGATACTCTTTTATGTTGTACTTTTTCATGTTAGTTGTTGCAAGAGGCACCCAACAGTATCAGCTGTTGAGTAGCTGTTAGGTGTTTCACCGTCGCACGCAGATGACATGGGTCGAATCTCGTGGTTTGGGAAGATGTATTTATTGACTGTTTGTCTTCGGAGACATTGTAGCCCGTTATCCCAGACTGGCCCTTGCAGGCAGAGTCGAAGCAGCCCGCCTTCTAAAATATATACAACTTGTGGATGGAGGCGTAAAACTCGTACAATCCTACAATGACGTATTCCAGTGTGGCAAAGTTTAATCAAACAGCAGACAAAGAAGTACGCAAACAGCCCAGGTGAGAAGCGTTACTGTGGTTACTAAAAAAATTTTGTGTGTGTGTGTGTGTGTGTGTGTGTGTGTGTGTGTGTGTGTGTGTGATTCTGTGTGTTTGTGCCTGTTTGTACCACACGTCTAACTGGAATCCCTGATGATTTTTTTTACTATTTAGGCAAGATTTGATGTATGGTAAATGATTATAAAGGCGAGCACATAACACAATATATTGACCTGTCTGGGATTTAAAGATTTCGCTCTTTTCTCAGAAGGCCAATATAATTACACATACGTTCTGAAGCTTCTTCGTTTCTTAAATAGTTTTTTCTTTAGCATTGAAGGCAGTCCAAGGTCAGACAAAGAGAAAATGATAAACCATTAATCATCGCTTGTAATTAGTAGACTGTGTGGACAGATAGATTGATAAATGGGAAAGCAGACGTGTAATGACAGACGGGGGGTATAGATAATGTAGAGGAAAAGTGAAAAACAAACGAGCACTATAAGTTAGAGGCATATTCAGGTAAAATAGATTAGATTTTTAAGCTCGTTTGCTCAAGACACATTCTGTAGGCGGTAAGCTTTTTAAAAATAAAATCGGCTTTTTTACTCCTTGTGACGCTTGTCAGCAAAACAATGCAAGACAAAACATCAAAAATTTATAGTGATAATTTTTTGCGTTGATAATTTGATGAGATTAAATTGGATTTACTCTCTAGATATTAAGTTTAGAGTATTTTCGAAAGCCATAGGCACGTGTTTCATTTTTGTCAACTGTGCATTACAATATAGACTTTGTGTATAACTATATAATATTATTATGATTATTATTAACCTTATTATTATTAGTGTTTATTTTCATTTTTTAAATTATTATTACTAGTAGAAATTGTATTAAT